>NC_056739.1:1225475234-1225725234 GCF_019279795.1 Protopterus annectens
CTGCCATGTCAGGACTAAAAATAAAAGCTTCATTCACAAAATAAGTTAAGCACTTTTGTCCATTTGTTATTACATGGACTTCTTCAGAACTGATAAAAAACACATACTTCCTTCCTTTTAACATTTTCAAAGTAACAATGTCACGTGTGCCTCAAAGGTACATTATAAGTAGAACAAATTAATATACTGTTTAAAACACCTTAAATTTCTACTCACTGAAAATATATATCTATATAAGCACATATGCCACAAATTGAAAAAGGGTGCAAATATATACAAAATATATACAAAAATATGTAACCAATACTTTGAACCATCCAAATCGTTGCCCATAATTATATATATTATATATAAATAGAGATAAAGTTAAAATACAAATAAAATAAATAAAACAAATAACTATGTCATTTTATAACTCTTCACTATAAAAATCTGAACTTCTAAACCAATGTATATATATATATATACATTATTTATATAGTAGCTTGAAATAAATCACTTGGTCACTTTACGTTTTTTTTTTTTCATATTTTCCAAAGGACCATGACTTTAAGCCTAAGAATGTTAGCAACAGAAATATTTTCATTAAGGCCAGGAGGATCCTGTGAGTTTAGCAGTAATTGCCATATTAGTTCCCTTGTTTCAAGTATAGTTTCCCAAGGGCTGCCCCCAGGATTTGTACACGTTTTTCCAAAATACAAACCTAAATATGTGGTAATCATTACATACAGTTCTATAAAGCATTATTTATGTTTAATCTATGAATGTCATAGTTATGTTCGTAAATATGCTTATTTAAAGATCTTTCTGTCTTGCTAATATAAAAAGTTCCACATGGATCGCAGATTGCAATATATACAACACCTGAAGTGAAACAATTACAGGAGTAGGCTAACTTCACTCTGGTGTTCATTTCACCCAAATCAATAAATCTCCCTTCCATTATAAATGGAAAATGCCTACATTGTCATACCACCCCTTTGTGTGTTATTCTGGGGTTGTGGTTTTACAAAATGGCATTTTAAGTTCTTACCTCTTTTATGGACAATCACAGGACAACCTCCTGCAGCTTACGAAATCCTCCCATCAGGGTTGACCATGGGCCAATACCTTGAAATTATTTACCTTACTTGGTGATTTAAAGGGTGATAACCTAAAACCGAACTCTTAGTGTAATTAGAACCTGAGGTTAAATCATTACCAACAAGAGGGTGATCTAAAATAGGATTGTATCTTGCAAAACCTCATTCTGAATATCTTCAGTAAGTTCATTTGGGTAGCCCCTGGCCCTAAACATCTGCCAACTTTTGACATTCCTGTATAAATACTCTTTCATTAGTGATCATCCTAGAAGCTATGGACATATTGTCCTTTTATTAAAGTTCTCTTTTGGAAAAAAAAGGATGACAAATTTGAAAATGCAAAAAGAAATTCAAAAAAGTTAGCTTCCTACATATATTGGAATGCAACTGGCCATTTTGCTTATAGATGAAGACATCAAGATAGTTATAATAATTATCATAAACTGTCATAAAGTGAACCACAAGCACTACACTGAAAAATATATACTTACCTATCCCAAAATAAAAGTTTTAGTCACAAAAATAAATATTTATACAAGCTATACATATGTTTTCACTACAATACACCCCAATGAATTAAATAATCCTATAAGCTAAAAACAATGGTCCCCAACAGCAAACGTCCAACAATTAAAAAATACCAGGTTTCTTAAAGGGGAAATACTGCCTTTAGTCAGAAAATAAAATTAAACAATATTTTCTTAAAAGGGCAACAATTTCTTTGTGGAGGGGCTCCCCAATAGGGACTTACCTGCCAGAAATTAAGCCCTTAGTTGACTGCTGCTCCTGTAAAGCCCCAGAGATGTTTCTCCTCAAGGTGACAAGAAAGAACTGAAGAAATCTGCATCCTGACTACTGATTTCCCTCCTTATGGCTAGCCAGTCAACAGTCAGAGTAGAAGTGCATGAGTATGTGTATGTTTGGGGGTGGGGGTGAAGCCAATGCTTTGTGAAGCTGACCAGTTGTTTCCTGAGTACTGAAATAGACTATATAGCCTAAAGGCTACTGCTACTGGGAATGATGAATATCTGAGAGTAATCTCCTAAAGTGTTATCTTAGATCTCTGGGAAGTATTTCATGATTTTCCTGCACTGTGATAAAAAAGACCCTGCTAAGATCTTATGGCGAGGAAAACTGCAATAATTTAGGACCTACAATAAATGCAGCTATGGTGGATCTAGTTTAGGGCAATCTTGCCAAAGCTAGGATTGTCTGCCCCTGAAACCGCTTAATTCCAAATGACCTTAGAAAATACTAGATGGGTCATTCAACTTGAACTCCTCAGTCCTAGCCTTAATGGTACCAATATAGATACCAGTGGACGAACTGATGTGAAATGGGTATGGAATTAATTAAAATTTTTGTGCCTCGTTAAAAACAGCTATCTATGTATAACAGTTTTGAACCATATCAGACTGACAATAATTTAATAGTTAACTAAAAAGTCTTTGTGCAACACTGTAATTGATATATATTTACATATATATATAATATATATATATATATATATATATATATATATATATATATACATATATACATATATATATATATATACATATATATATATATATATATATATATATATATATATTTATATATATATCAATATGAGAGTGCTACAGAATCCTTAAAGCCCAAAATTCTGAAGACCAAAATCCTGAAGACTAAAATCCTGAGACCAGAAGCCTGAAAACCCAAAATCCTGAAAACACACAGGATACCAACACTTACTATATTCCAGCTTAAGTACATACAGAAACATATTACCCTTTAACTATACTCAGGGGGGCAAGCCCTTCTGCACCCCCTGATACTTAAATATAACAACTCTGAGATTGCACTTCAGTACACTAAGTGCAATCTCAGGGTTGATATATTTAAGTATCAGGGGGTGTGTGGGGGGTGCAGGGTGGCGCAGCCCTCCCCGCTTATACTTTGAGAAGAGTAACATAGTTTGTGTTTTATTTGCTTCTGTATGTATGTGTGCTGGAATATAGTAAGTGTTGGTATCCTGTGTGTTTTCAAGATTTTGAGTTTTCAGGATTTTGAACTTTCAGAATTTTGGTCTTTCAGGATTCTGTAGAGCTCCTATATATATATATATATATATATATATATATATATATATATATATACATATATATAAATATATATATATATATATATGTATATATGTGTGTGTATACATATTTATATATATCTATATGGATCTAGGACGTTTGATCAAATGATCAAACGTCCGAATCCATAACCACCGAATACACTTTAACGAAAGAGCTTTTATCGAAAAAGCACTTTCGTTAAACCGTGTTACTAAAAAAAAAAAAAAACACTACATTAATGTTTTAACAGGGAGGCTTCATCCCCTTGCACCCCCCCATGTAGGGGGCTGTACCCCCACACACCCCCACTTTAATATTCTCCCTCTAAGACCGCACTACAGTGGGGAAAAGGGAATTTTCCCTTATCTGCACTGTAGTACGGACTCGGCAACAGGCATACTTACGCGAAAGTGCTTCTTCGGTGAAAAGCACTTTCGCATAAGTATGCCCGGTCGTTTGGGTTTCAGATTTTTGATCATTCGATCAAAAGTCCTAGACCCATATATATATAGATAGCTAGCTATATAAGTAACATGGGTGGTCATAGGGGTGGGGGAGATTACCCTTCCAAATGACTAGGGATAACAATCTCTTTGTATTTCAAAAGATGCCATACTGAGTACTTAAGATGGAAGCAGCAACAACAGACCTAGTGGATATTGGTAAATCATAATATTATGTGAACTAGATATCATAAATCTACTTAAAGAAGTTATGCTTTTATTAACAGTTCAAAACAGTGACAGAAGAGCTCTGAAGAAGTAATAATAAATTGCCAAGACCCACTATACAGCAAATAGCTCTAGAACTCAAGCAGAATATGAAAAATTACAAGCAGAAGGAAGAAAGTACAGTAGTATAAGTAAAGTTACCATAACAGAAGATGTTCAAATGATCACTACTGCAGTAGTCTTAAAACAGTATACAACAGCTAACCAGCTTCCAAAGCTTCAAGAGCACATTTTATGTGCTCAGATCATTAGTCATCTTAAGATGAGCTTACTAAAAAGACAAGTTTGGGGGACTAAGGCCTTCAGAGCTTTCAAGCTAACTGAGATAGGGAGGCTGCATCTGGAAAGAACATTGCTAAAAACAACAAAAAGTAAAAGTTTACACCCTGGCATAAAAAACGCAGCAAAAAAAAAAAAAACAAGGGGATGGAGGGAAGTAGTGGCTACTGAAGTAGTGATCATTCAAACATCTACAGTTATCCAAAGTTTACTTACACAACTGTGCTGTATTCAGCATATTGATCCTGCTGCAGTAACCTTAACTACAGGGGTAGATTACCATAGCATACTACATGTGGAAGGTGGAAAGAGAAGAGTCCAGGAGCCCCTGGTGAATGGCCTTTGCAAAGCATGATCTAGACTTACAGAAGGAATCAAGCTTACAATGTCTTGCAAAAGTATGTATAGAGGCCCAAGATGCTGCTTCTAGTATACTTCTAGAATCCATTCCTTTCCAAAAAGCCATAGATGAAGCCAAGGTCCTGGTACAGTGGGGCCTTGAACCGGACTGGAATAGTTTTATTTTGGTGAGAATAACAAAGGGTAACAGCCTGAGACAACCATTTGGAAGAAGCCCATTACCATGTCTGATAGACATGGATTTTAGCTGCTTGAATTGTTAATTAAATTTAGTAACAAGGACATTGATACATTATTGGGTCAATGTAGTGAACTTGAATTGCATTTACAGGCTGACACTGAATATGGTAGATACAAGTATGAGCATGAGCATATCTATGCAGTCATAGAAAGTTACATATGTGATTTAAAGTGTAGGAAAAATGCTGTTACTTAGAGACAAGCAGCAATATAGCAGGGGCCAAGCTTACCCAAAACCACCGCAAGTCAACAACAACACTAGCACAAGTGGTGATGGGCAACTTGGGTGTGTGACTGCCAATGATGGTACAAATGTGAACAATGAGCAGTATGAGCAGCGAGATTTTGGAGGTGTCAGTGACAACAACAATTATGAGCAGGACTCTCCACCTTTAAAAAGGTCAGAAAGAATTAGGAATCATAACAGTAGTAATACAGGTAGACAAAATCACACTTCTAGTCAGGATTTTTACATGCCCTCCAGAAGAAATCAGAGGAGGGGGGATCCTGAGCATGAGGTTGCTTTCCGAGAACCAACTATTAATGGTCGAGGATACTTTGCATGTAGGTAGTATAGTAGGAGCACAGGGTTCACTGGAAATGGATAATACTGCTGCTATTACATCAAAGCCCATGATTATCACAAACACTGATAAGGACTTTAAGGTCTATAACTTCTCTGAAACATTTGTGGATGAAGAAATGGCCAATTTGTTAAGCACATTTGTCCCTGCCAGTGGAGCAGGGTTGATCACAGTGTTGTGGGACCTAAATCTTTTTCTAAGAAAACTTAACTTTAAAATCATATTTGGTGAGGGACAGGTACAAGAGAACACTGGCTTATGCATTAGCAGCACCTATAATCCCCCCTTACACCCGGTTTTGGCTTTGTTTGAAAAAATATGTACGTTAGATATTAGGTATCTACTAACTAAAGAACAAAAAGTGTTTAACAATAATTTGTCTAAAGAAGAGAGGGACATAGTTGCATATATGGTACAACAAAAAATTTGTATAATGAAACCGGATAAAGGGGGAGGGCTTGTTATCATGGACATCCATGATTACAACAGAAGAATGCATGAAATTCTCACTACTGACACATACCAGGAAGTAACTAGGAATGAGTTGAATCTGGCATATAGGAGAATTAGTATATTTTTGAATGACCTATTCTTGGAAAACAGAATAAGTATTGACACTTATAATTATTTGAATGTGATTTCACCCGCCATCCCGACCATCTTTAGCGTTCCTAGGATACACAAGGATGTAACCAATCCACTTCTGTGACCAACAGTAGATGGTCGTAATTCGATAACGTACGCTTGTGCAAAATTTTTAGACAGCAGGCTTAAAAAGTTTTTGGAAGGACAAGTCCAAATATGCAAGGACTCATGGCAGTTCCTTAGTTTGATCAACTCTATCGAGTACACGGATGAGGTTCTGTTTTTAACAGTTGATGTTAAAGACCTTTTTTCCATCATACCTCAAGAAGAAGGTAGTCGAGAAATAGAACGTTTTTTATCTGAACAAGGGGTGCCACAAGTAGAAATTAACTTGTACGTGGACTTGTTTGAAGTAGTACTTACAAATAAAAAAGTAAATGATGACACTTAGGAGCAACCCAGCATATACAGCAGTCTTCAGCATCAATATAGTCCCAATAGGAAGGCAGAAGTCTATACTATTAGAACATCCAAGAAATAACCCATCATAGATAAAACCAGATATATTTATTTAGGCACATAAAAAAGGTAAGCGCTTTCGCCAGAAGGCTTCCTCAGACCTTTAATAGACAGAAGTAAAAAGTGTTGAGCATTTTATATAGCAGGTATTCAATTAAATAATTAACTAGATGACATCATCATGAATTCTTTCAACAAGTTCTTAAAGTCAAAGACAAGAAATATGCAGATCTATGAAAGCTTATAGAAAACATTTCTCTTACTTATAACTTATTCATTATAAAAATAATACTCAAAAAATATCCAGTCACACCTATATAGTTATATAAAAATTATATTAAAATTTCAATAAAAAACAGATTTATACAAGTCTAATATAAAACTAAGAGCTAATAATATAGAAAAAAAAAATTTACCTAACAAATGGTCTTCTGTTTTTCAAAACAGTTTTAAGTGAAATTTTATCATTCAGGCCTGGACTAACATGTGCCTTGAGTCTAACAATCCATTTAATCTCTGTTCTTTCTGTATAGTTTCTGATATCTCCCCCTCTGGGGCTAGGGTTATTCACCTGGAGGACCATAAATTTACAAGTGTGATTAGTGTTTGTTGAAAGAACATGCTTAGATAAAGCATTATTACTGGACTGAATGCGTATTTGGTAAAGGTGTTCTCGTATCCTGTCCCTGAACCTTCTATCAGTTTTACCTACATAGAAGGCAGGGCAGGAAGTACAGATTGCCATGTAAACTACATGTTCAGCATTGCATGTAGCAATAACTTCAAACTGAAAACATTCAGAAGTAGTCGGGTGGACGAACATATTATAATTAGAAATATGGGTACAAAATGGGCAGTTATTACATGGATACGTACCATTTCTACGTGATCTATTACTGACAGCTTCCATTATATTGGGATAACATAAAATTCTGTGCAAATTCTTCTTATTCTTGAAAATGAACTGTGGGTATTCACCAACAATATCTTTAATTAATGGGTCAACAATCAGCATCCTCCAGTGTTTAGAGATAATTTCTCTAATTTCATTGAAGTCATGCATATAAAAGGTAGAAAATTTCTGTTTAGTCCTTATTTCTTGATTTGTTCCTCAATTATTATAAGGGCTGGAATACGCAGTCGCACCATGATCCGAGAAGTATGGGATTGCCCTATCACTTCTATATTGTTCTACACTTTGGTAACAACTGTGTATTTCATTTATATTGTAGGATCTAGCTAACAGTCTTTCTTTAAGATCAATTAGTTCATTCTCATATCCCTCTTGGGTTGGATTCAACCTGGAAACTCTAATAGCCTGCCCTTTAATAATATTATTAAAAACAAACTTCGGGTGCATACTCCTTCTGTGTAATAGGGTATTCCTGTAACAGGATTTCCTGTGCACACCGGTATTAAGTTTGCCATTGTCTAATCTCTCTATATGCACATCCAAAAAATTAATACTATGAATGGACTCATTCATTGTAAATTTTAAATAATCAGTGAGTTCATTTCATTAAAGAAAGTATACAACTCATTTCTGCTGCCCGTCCACAAAAGGAAGAGGTCTTCTACAAATCGTTTATAAAATATTACAAAATTCTGAAAATTATGCAATGTAAATAGATGCTCCTCTTCCCACATAGCCATCACCAGATTGGCGTAGCTATTGGCACATGATGTGCCCATAGCCATGCCATCTCTCTGAGTGAATATATCATTATTAAATACAAATATATTATTTTCTAACACTGTCTCAAGTAGTAAGCATAACAAATCTACTTTATCAGGTATAAATTCTGTATATTGTGTAAGATATGTATGTATTTTGCCAATACCTTCCTGATTGGGAATGACCATAAACAATGACTTGACATCAAAAGTTACTAACAAATATGGAAGGGTGTCTTCTACAGAATCCATTTTATCATAAAGGTCTATTAGGAACTGTTTTGTGTCTTTGAGAATGAATTGGTTCTTGTCAACTACAGGTCTCAAGGTCTTTTCAATATAAACTGAGATAGACTCAGTGACCCAACCCCTACCAGTGACTATAGGTCTCATCGGTGGGTGGGTTGGGTCTTTGTGTATCTTAGGTAGATCCTGTATGACAGGTATTAATGGATTCTCAACCCAGAAAAAACTGAACAGTTCTGCATTAATAATTTCACTTTTCTTTAAGTCTTCCAATGTATTATAAACCCTCATGATATGGTTATAAACATCTTCGAGCAAAATAGGTATATAAAACTTCCTATCATCAAGCATTTCATACATTAAGCTAATATAACCATGCATATCCATTACAACTACAGGCCCGCCTTTGTTGGCTGGCCTGATAATAATATTCTTGTCATTTTTTAGTTTATTTAATGCTGATTTCTGCTTACTTGTTAAATTACCCTTCTTATATTCATGGGGATGATTACATAAATTATATGCATCTTCCTCAACCATTTTACTAAATGCGTCTAATAGAGGATGATGGTTAGGAATAAATGTACTAGGTTTTGAGAAGCGTCGAGTTTCTAAATTAGTATTTTCATTCTTGAACAATAATTTTAATTGTACGTTACGAACAAACAATTTAGTATCTAAAATGATGTCTGTCATATCACTTTTAGTGGTAGGTATGAATGATAAGCCCTTATTCAATAGTTCAATTTCATCTTTATCAAGGGGTCTATGTGAGATATTCCATACAATGTTGGTGTTAGTTTCTCCTACATTTTCTTCCAAGTGGGTCCCCTCTGTTCTCCACCTGAAGATTTCCTTTTCTGACTCCCTCTGCTCATGGAACGACTCCTTCCCCTTCGGGAGGGGTCGCTGATTGGGAAAGGGGGAGGGTATATCAAACTAGAGCTACTAGTAGAGGGCATTACCTTTCTCCTAACTACTGCTTCAGTGTTTGCTGTTGTAGTCAAATGACTGCTATAATGTACACTTACTAGATCTGAGTCTGTGATATTGCTAGACTGATTGTTCTTACTACAGTCAATAATAGCACCAGCATGATTGCTAACTACTGGTATATCACATGCATCTGTTACATTAACCAAAGAGACATTATCAGTGTTAACAGTAATTCCAGTATTATCAGAGTTATTAGTACTTGTATTACTCACTGCAACTACAGGAGTATTTACATTCAAAGGTGTGGACACAGGTGTTTGTATACATCTATTTTGACCTCTAATTTGTTCTTGTCCACTATTGGAATTATGAGGCCAAGTAAAGACTTGACCATGTGCAAAATCAAAGATGTTCCGTTTTAATTTATGGTTCTTCTGCTCAAGAAGCCATTTCTCAAACAAGAAGACACTGTTGAGTAGCTGTTCCATCATTCTTTCAACTTCGATAGTTGGAAATGTCTCTAACAAATCAGTTTGTTGTTTTTTAATAATTTCTTTAAGTCTGTCCTCTTCCGGTGAGAAAAAGTCATTCAACAAAGTCATATAATTCAAGCTCACCTGGATATTCAATTGCTGCCTCCGATAAATAATTCCGGATGGGTAGTTCCAGTTCTCGGCATTTTTAATACACAAAGCCCTCTGGGTACAATCTTTTTCTGGATACATGCTTCGAAATGGTATTGTTGCGTCTGCAGCCATTTGAGTTTTAAAAAATCTGTCTCTAGTGAAGCAAAGGTTTCGCTGAGTGCATTGTAGTCAACTACATCATTTCCGCTCTCACTTCCTGTATCTACGACAGCATACGCAAGTAGTGGATTAGTCTCCCCAGCCACACTGTTCAAAAAACGGGTATGATAGATAGTATCCTTTGGTGTTTTCTTTGGGTTATATGGTAATTCCATATTTTGATTAGATTTCTCAGCCATGGTTCCCTGCTGGTATTTGCAATAATAAAACGAAAGTAAGCAGTAAGAATAAAGCGCAAGCCACACAGGGATAAATGCTCCAAAACCAATTGCAATTAGAAAAATAAAAAAGTAAGCAATGGCACTTAGGAGCAACCCAGCATATAAAGCAGTCTTCAGCATCAATATAGTCCCAATAGGAAGGCAGACGTCTATACTGTTAGAACATCCAAGAAATAATCCATCATAGATAAAACCAGATATATTTATTTAGGCACATAAAAAAGGTAAGCACTTTCGCCAGAAAGCTTCCTCAGACCTTTAACAAACAGAAGTAAAAAGTGTTGAGCATTTTATATAGCAGGTATTCAATTAAATAATTAATAACCAACAACCACACTGTGTGAGGATGAAGAAGGCACCGGACAGCAAGCAAAATAAATACAACTAGTTTATTGAACAAATATAACGTTAAACGCTTAACGAATCACCGCATTTTTCGTCCTCTAAAATACTTCATCAGACAACAATAAAACATAAAGAATCTTTGAACATTATTTTTAGAAGGGGACGGAACATTAAAGATTGGTTGTTGTTTCAGAACAAAGATAAAAAGAAAACGAAGAAGCCTGTTGGCACATTCCCATGTAGGATGTGCACACAATGTCCATGGATGGTGGACAAATAAGTGTATTTATTGAATCAACGGGAAAAGAAATTGTAAGCAAAACACACAGCACTTGTGAGTCTTATGGAGTTGTATATATTGCTATATGTGGGATATGCTCCGGCTTTTATGTTGGAAAGACAGAGAGAAAAATAAGAAGGAGAGTTTATGAACACATTAATGATATAAAAAATAAAAAAGAAAGTAATGCATTATATAGACACACCATCACATGTCCCCTAGCTAAATATATGCTTTTTATTATTGTGGAAGTTCAGAAAGATGAAAGGGGTGGTTTATGGGAAACTAAAATTGAATACCGAGAATTATATTGGCAAATTTTTTTAGAGGCCAATAAATTCCCAGGTTTAAATGACAATGTTTCCCTAGTACCAGTTTTGAAGTTGAGGGCAGCTAGATTATAAGTAGATTACACATATATAAATGTGAAATGTTGGATGTTCTTAAGTCATTTTATATGGTTTTAGAGATCCATAGTATTTTATATAGTGATTTGACATTTTTATAATTATATTTTATGTATTAATTATATATTGTATTTATTGTAGGTACATCATTTTATGTAATATATTTAGTTTCATTACTATATTTATTATATTTATCCATTATATTTATTGTATGCATATTATTATGTTTTCTGACAACAATATTTAAGTTATTACATATATACAGTTCATATAGATTTATTCACTGTTAACATTTCTTTTTGGTATTTTTATCTTGGCCACTGGGTGGGAGTATTGTCATGAAGAAAATGGACATGTTAAGCTCACTGAGTTATGTATATCTTTGTGCGTATCATAGTTATATGCACATATATATTTCACAAGTGAGATTTTTTGGAGCCAAAGCATATAAACTACATACTATATACCATATAAGCTTTATGTCTATGTTTATACATTTTCACAGTTTTATATTTAAGGTTTTAGGTGATTATTTATTGTCGCCTCACAGTTAGACGTTGCACGTTCGATCCTCAGTTAGAGCGTCTTCTGTGTGGCGACATGCGTGAATGGGCATTCCTTCGTTGAAGGTTGTGCGTTAGGCCCGGCAAGCCAGCATGTAAAACTCTACTGCCAATCATTAGCGGACCGGAGTTCCGCTGTGGCGACCCCTAACCGGGAAAAGCCGAAAGACACAAACAAACAAAATTATGTTGCAATACATTTAATTGGGAATACATATTCATGAGATGGAACATCATTGGATGATTTGAAATTGTGCCAGCATATATATATGTTAATTCATTATTTTATTGTTGTCTGATGAAGTCTTTTAGAGGACGAAAAACGAGGTGATTTGTTAAGCGTTTAACGTTATATTTGTTCAATAAACTGGTTGTTTTTGTTTTGCTTGCTGTCCGGTGCCTTGTTTATCCTCACACAGTGCGGTTGTTGGTTATTTGTTCGGTTTTGCACTGTTCCTCATATTTTGGTTATCAATTAAATAATTAACTAGATGACATCATCATGAATTCTTTCAACAAGTTCTTAAAGTCAAAGACAAGAAATATGCAGATCTATGAAAGCTTATAGAAAGCGTTTCTCTTACTTATAACTTATTCATTATAAAAATAATACTCAAAAAATATCCAGTCACACCTATATAGTTATATAAAAATTATATTAACACTTCAATAAAAAACAAACAGATTTATACAAGTCTAATATAAAACTAAGAGCTAATAATATAGAAAAAAAAATTTTACCTAACAAATGGTCTCCTGTTTTACTTACAAATAACTTTTTAATGTTTAACAACAATTACTACCTTCAAAAAGAGGGTGTTGGGATGGGGTCACCTTGTGGCACTATCTTTGCCAACTTGGTCATGGTAGGGTGGTAAAAGAAGTACATCTTGGATGGTGCTTATGCCAATAATATTGTTTTATATTTATGGTATTTGGATGATTTATTCATCCTACGGAATGGTAATCAACAAACAGCAGATGAATTATTGGCTTACATCAATAGCATTGCACATTACTTACAATTTACTCACACGATTGGTAAGCAGGAAATTAATTATTTAGATGTTAACCTCAGTAAGGACAGAAGGAACAGAAGGTTTACTGCTAAAATACATAAAAAACCTACTTATTCTAATTCTTTTCTGCATTTCACAAGCTCCCATCCTATGTCCAACAAGAAGGCACTTGTAAAAGGGCAGGGCCGCTAAGATGATGAGTGTGGATTCTGACTTTATTGACGACTGTAGATATCTAATGGAAATGTTTATGAGTAGGGGTTATGCGAAAGGAATACTACATGAGTTATTCACTGAGTTTAACCAAAAGAGAAATAATGGTCATTTTACACCAGTTTTGCATCAGAATGGTTCTCTAGTGCCTTGTTCAAGAAAAAGCAATGATACTGATTATACGGACACTTTTATTATAACATTCAATGCACAATTTTATTAAATTCAAGCAATAATCTTAAAAAAAAATGGAGATAAATTGATGAGGAAGTACTTATAAGGGACATATTTAAAGATGGGGTAAGAGTGATAGCAAGAAGAGGCAAAAATTTAAAAGCACGTCTTGAAATGGGTAGTTGGAAGAAAACACACGGGCAATGAATGAAAAAAATGTGGTATGTGCAGTTTTTGTAAATTTATGCATCAAGGTCAGTATGTGGAAATTAATGGTTACAAATATAAAATGCACCACAGGCTGAAATGTAACTCCAAAGCAATGGTTTATGTGGCTAGATGTAAGCAGTGTCTCGCTTACTACATAGGAAAAACTACTAGAGCCCTAAAAGACAGGGTATATGAGTATCAATATGCTATAAAGACATCTAATTTAACTAATGCCCTCGCCAAGCATGTGCATATGTAAAATGATCATAGTTTTGAATTTTATGGTATTCAGCAGGTAAATAAGCAGCTTAGAAGAGGTCCATGGATGTTACATTTGGAAAAAAACTGAGTCAATGTGGCAGGTATCTTTATATTCTTATGTCTGGCCTGGGCTTAATGATTATTGTGTCATTAACAGCATGCTAAAATTAAAAGCATTGCTCAGGTAGATTAAGGAATTTTAGCATTTGTATGTTTTGGTATTATTTTTTGAATTAAATTTTCTGCAGGCTAATTTTTTGGTATGTAATAATTTGTAATAATTTTTAACAATTTTCAGTGAATGTAACAAATTTAGTAATTAGTATCTGTTTTGTAGATGTGAATGTCACATGCAACTTCAAATTTGTCGTATTTTAATAATGGCATCATTTCCTTCTTAGAAGGGACATTTGAATGATATTTAACTGATTGCTTTGGTAACTAACTCTTTGGTCAGATGAAGTTTGTGAATCCACAAACAAAAAGCACTTCACCTTAATAAACAAAGAGTCTAGTCCGAGATTTAGCTGTGTTTTTTTGCTTCTTTTAACAAGTTTGTCTAGTCAATTATCATTTTTCTGGTAGTCTGTTTTGACACAAGTTGTCGATCTGAAAGATGTAGTACTGTCAAGATAGTACCCGAGTTGTCTGTGGACATCAAAGGTAGGAAATATCCTTTCCCCCTCATTTCTACATTTAGGAAGGGAAAAGGGGAGATGGATTGGATACTATTTTAGGCATGAAATAAGGACTAGTTCTCAAAGAAACCCTGTCTGTATCAAAAAATGAGACAAGGTTGACTCACCATAAGAGCTTGCAACTCACATACTCAACTTGCAGAGATTATAACAATCAGTAAAACAGTCTTCTAATTTAAGAACCTCAAGCCAGCCAGATTAGCTGGTTCAAATGGAGCAAATGCTAACAAAAATTAAGAAACCAAGGAGGGGGCATTGTTTATCTTGGAGGCCAATTATGCAAAACTCTTTTCAAAAACATTTTGACATGAGAATGCACTGAAATCTGGAGATCCATGGGCAGACAAAAAAAAAACCTTGACGGAGGAGTAAGAAAGACCACAGGATAATAATTCACACAAATATTGTGAAACCAGAGAAACACTAGCCATGAAGGGGTGCTGGTGATGTTGTTGTCATCAACTAGAAAAATGTTTCCATTTGTTAATATATGAGCTTCTTGTATCAGGCTTTCTTGCATCCATTAGTACCTGCTGCATGTCCACAGTAAAAAGGCATATAAAGGGAATTAAGACCATATCATCCAGGCAGTCAGTTGAAGTTGATTAGGGTCAGGGTATATCAAACACCCCTGGTCTTGTGTGAGTAGATCCACTCTGTGAGGAAGCTTTTGTTAATTGCCCCTGGCCATTTCCAAATGAAGGAAGAAGCACTGTTGCCTTGGCCAGAAGGAAGTCATCAGAATAATCTTGAGAGATTCCTTCTTAATCTTCAGAAATCACCTGGTATCAGTGGAAAGGTGGAAAAACATACAACGACATTCCTGTCCAAGGAAAGGTAAATGCATCTGTCTTCTAGGTTTTCTTGAATAGAGTCTTGAAGTAGAATCCTGCTAGCTAATAGTACACAATGAGGCAAATAAGTCTACTTGAGGAATTCCACACACATGGATCAAAATCTTGGATGATCCCGATCCAGTTTTCATTCACAAGGGTCTGCCCTTGTCTTGTTCAGCTTGTCTGCCACACAGTTTTGCTCTGACAGAATGTAGGATGCTTGTAGAGTGAGAATGTGCTGTGAAGCTATATTCTAAGCTAATGAGGCCAGTCTGCAAGAGGGAAAGACTTGGTTTGGAGGTCATAATGGCAACTGAATAAAATAAACCGAATGTCTAGGTAACCTGAACAAGCTGTTTTCTTGTTTTACATCTATTAAATAAAACCACATCGTCATCATCTTTTGTGAAGGTTATGATAAATGCAAATAAGGCAATAAACATTGCTTTATTTGTCATATTTTTAGATAAAAGAGCAACTCAGTCAAAATGGAAAAGTATAGTAGACAGCACAAGTGCCTAACAAACTCAGATCATTGTTATATCTCCATGTTCGCAACACATTCATTTTGAAATTCCATTAAATATTATTTAAAATAATCAGCATTTTATGCAAAGACTAGGTATGCAAAACACACATGTCCAATTAGCTGGATTGAATTATTTATCCCACACTTGAACATACCTTGTTTTGATCTTCAATGAGTTGATACATCTTTGTATCAACTCCTGGGACCATGAAATCTCCATAAAGGACTGGCTGGTAAGGGACAACCTCTTCAAAAATTGTCCCAAATTCCACAATCTTATTCTTCATCAGTTCATCAAACCAATACCGATCTTCATCATTCACAAGACGGTCCTGGAAAACTCGACAGCTCTCATGGTACCACAGTCTCAGCAAAAGAACCTGATCCTGTTAAGAAGATAATAAAACATGTATTTCATCATCTGCTATAGAAATATGTGTAGTTCAACTAGTCTTTAAATTTGTACAAGTTAATAGTTTTGTAATTTTTGCGTCCTTGATTGGGTCCATGTCTGAAAAGGGCCATTAGACCAGCCTATTTATAGGTTCATAGGTGTGTACTAGGCTAATGGCCCTGGAGCCTTTACAAGCTTAGCCCATAAAAGTGCCCTGACATCATTCCGCCCACCGTTAGTTCCCAGTGCCTTTATCAAGTAGAGCCACTGGAGTGATCCCTGGGGTGAACTTTCTATTACTCATCTACTCATCAAGATTTCTCTTGAAGAGGGACGGTGAGGTGCTCTGCTTGACATGTATGGGAAGTCTGTTTCAGAGCATGGGCAGTCTCTAGGTGAGGACCCTGTCCCTCCAGCATGTTATTTTTATTGTGATAATGAGGTTGAGGTCTCGAGTGTGTGGTGCAGAGGGATTGGGATTTCTTTAGATGTACCATTTCTAACAGAGCTGGGTCAGACATGGCTTTGTAAGTCAAGCAGAGATCGCCTCTAAGTAGGCGATATGAGACAGAGAATAGCTGGAGTCTTTTGAGTCTGTCCGTGTAGGACATGTGTTTAATGCCTAGGATCCTCTTCGTGAGGTACTTCTGTGGCCTCTCCAGCTGTTTCAGGTGTCTAGTGAGGTACATGCCAAATGGGGCATTATACTCGATGATTGGTCTAATGAGGGAAGAGCAGAGAGAGAGAGACAATGACCTCTTTCTTCCTGGATGCAAAACCCTTGGTAATGAGATGTGCCACACAGAAGGACTTTCTGACCACAGTGGCAATGTGGTGGTCAAAGAAGAGGTTGCTGTCAACCTGTATCCCCAGATCTCTTATAATGCCTTCAGTGTTCAGTGGGCTCCCATCGATGTGGTAATTAGTGGGAACTGAGTTTTTACCAAAGGGAATGATGACGTATTTTTTGGCTTTAAGCTTAAGGCCATGGTTTCGAAACCAGTCATTGGTCTCAGTGAGGCCTTTCTTTAGGATACCTGCATCACTTGGGGAGTTAATAATGGTTGCCACCTTGCAGTCATCTGCAAACTTGGTCAGACAGAGTCCCTTTGTGTTGGCCTGGACTTCTGAGAAGTAGATGCCGAACAGGAGAGGACCCAGGACTGATACCTGTGGGACTCCACTTGTGACTGGTTGGCAGTCTGACTTGAAGTTTGCTGCTTTCACACTGTGTGTTCTGTGAGCCATTGCAACCCACCTAGTGATATAAGGGTTGATGCCTACTTTGATGAGTTTATCAATAATTCCCGAGTGAGGAATGGTATCAAAGGCCTTGGCCAGATCGAGGTAGGCTGTATGCACCACCTTACCTTCATCCCCAGGCCTGATGATTGACTCAAAGAAGTCAACCAGGTTGAGCAGGCATGATCTCCCTTTCACATAACCAAACTAGAGCAAAACAAATTCATCTGTCATGATACAGCATCATTGGATGATATCTATGGATGCATATAACTGCAGTATCAAAAAATATTTTTACTAGTAGGCTTCTGGACCCACAAATACATTTTCTGTACATCTATCTATTCTGTGCATTTCAGCCCTTATTTAAAACCTAGAAATAGATGTATTTCTAACACATAATGCAACATAACTCACCTGCAGTAATCTTTATTTTACTTTATTGATCTTCTACAATAATATACTTCTGCAGACAGGCCCTCTTATCTACTAAGAGATAAACACTGATAGAATGAAGTAAATAAGATTGCAAAACAAGACGATTTAAAATGTGCAGGTTTAAAATACATATTTTGGTAGAAAGCAGTAAGTTTACTTGGTTGAATTTGAGATGAGACCCCAATGACAATACAAGCTATACATCAATCAGTTTTGGGTCTTTTTTATGTTACTAATGGTTTTAAATCTTAAGTTTAGAAACTCAGCAAAACAGTGGATTAATGAACTGTCCCATTTCTTACAGCATCTGTCTGGAAAATGCACCCTGCTTTGTGGTCAGTCCAGGTTTATTGTTTTTCCATAAGCCACAAAGAGGTAAAAGTTAAGTCCAATAACTAGTTATAGACTCAATATAGACAAGTCCCATTCAGCCCTTCTGGGCTTGGAGTTTCAGAAATCGAAGCTGACCCATTACTATGGTCCACTAAATGATCCATTAACAACTGAAGTTATTCTAGATCAATTATCTTGTATTTCCCTAGCAAAAGAGATAAAAGTTGGACTCTCAGAAGCAAAGAAATATCAGAGCCAAAGTTCACTCCACCGGGTGGTGTCACTGTTGAAGTGACACACTGAACCCAAATGCAAAAATGGAAAAATGGGTTGTGGATGGAAGGATGGATGAAACATCAGACTCCAATAATATCCACTGAGTGAATTATAAAAAAGGGTAAAAATTAGGACATATACTGTAAAATTCTAGTCATCATAATTTGTTACAATACCTTTAGGACCTGTGGTAGGCAAAAAGCTAAACCAGCATAATGCTGTCACTGGAAAGAACAGTATTACTTTTTTCTGCAGTTGAGATTTCTCCTGTCAAAGGCTAAGCTATCAATTTTTTTTTTTAAAACACCTTTACTAAATTATCACTTAAGACATAGGCAAGCATACATTAACAGAAAAGAAAAAAATAATTTATTTATTCACCATAACATTCCATCTATGTTGTCCATTTTCATTCTTCCTCAACCTGTGGGTTCTGATCCAAACATCAAATCTGACTCAGCCATTTTGTATAGATTATGATCTGACTCTTAAGCTCCTCTCTTACCCATAAGGCCCCTGTCCTCCAGATTACTTGAGATCGAGTTTGCTGCAGCTGAATATGCATGATACATAAATGTATATAAAGAAATTTATCATAAGATAGAAAAGATAAAATCAGGAGCTCAAAAAGAACAGTGGTTCCTGAAACACCTCTACAAATCTTCCCAAAAGGGATAGGGGGATGGAGGGGGGAGTTTTGGAAGAATGAAGATTGGACAACACTGATGGAACATTATGGTGGGTACATAACTTCTTTATCTGATGATATTTTCACTCATTTCTCAACCTGTGGGACAGTCCCCAGCTACACTGGTCTTGGGAGACCCTTATGGAAGGATATTCTGGAGCACTGAAGAACCAAAGGATGCTCTATTTCTTGATATAATATCTAATTTGTAATGCATAACAAAGGTATGAGTATTTGACCAGGAAGCAGCTGCATAAATGTCATCATTGGATACTCTAGACCAAAAGGCTGCTGAGGCGAACACTGATCTAGTAGAATGTGTTTTCACATGGTTAGGTGGGGTAATACTTTTAGCAGTAAAAACATAAGAAATGCAATTTGTTATCCATTTAGCCAGAGTTGTTTTGTTTCCCAATTTTGCTTTGGAAAAGGAAACAAAAAATTGGTCAGATTTCCTGAAAGCTTTTGTCCTGTCCATATAAAAATTAAATTATCTATGCATATCAACAAGGTGAACAGCATATTCAGCCTTGTTTTGGAAAGTAGGCAAGAATACTGGAACACTGATAACTTAGGCCATGGTGGTGCAGCGGTTAACATTGTCGCCTCACAGCAAGAGATTCTCCTGTTCGATTCTCGGCTGGAGTGCCTTCTGTGTGGAATCTGCATGTCCTCCCCACGGTCAAGTGACATTAAAGACATGCAGGTAGGTGCGAGCATGAGTGGGTGTGCCTTCTTTGAAGGTTGGGCATCGGGCTGGCAACTCTGCACTGTAAAAATCCACTGCCAATCATTTGTGGACCAGAGTTCCGCTGTGGTGACCCTTAACCGGGAAAAGCCAAAAGACATTACTTTTACTGGAACATTGATAACTTGTTTAATATTGTGTTCTGAAGCAATTTCTGGTAAAATGATGGATCTGTATGCAAAGTGACTGTTTTTGTGAAAAATTAAGTAAGGTGGTCTGGAACAAAGCACTTGTAATTCTGAACTTCTTCTAGCCGAGGTTATAGCTACCAAAAAAATACCATTTTCCAATATAAGAATTTGAGATCCACTTTGGCAGAAGGTTCAAAAAGTGAGTGCAGTAGAGTTTGTAAGACCATGGTGAGATCTCACTGAGGAGTAGACTCTTTGACTGGGGGCCTAAGAAGAAAAGCCCCTCTCAGGAAGGCCTTGCCCAATTTGAAAGAAGTTTTTGCCTATATCATAACTGGATATGGCTGCCAATTGAACTTTGATAGTGGAATACCGTGCTCCATGTTGAAAGACTGAGACAAGAAAGTCGGGAACTGCTGGAATTAAAGCAGTAAAGGGATCTAAAAGTTTCTGCTGAGCCCAAATAAAGAACATTTTCCATTTGCTTTTATAATTTTTTCTTGAGGAAGCCTTATGTGAGCACACTATTTTTTTTTTTTTAACTGGAGAGGACAGCCTGGAATGCCTAGCCATCACTGGAAGTGGAGAAACCATGCGGTCAATTTGATGCCTGTTAGATCTGGGTGAGTTTATCCTGATGGATGAGATATGAGGTCTGGACTTGGGTCCAGTGTCCAGGGAGGACTTATCAGATGAGACCAAAGGAAGGGAAACCAGACCTTGCAAGGCCAGAAGGGGGCAATGAGGATAACTTTGCTCTTCAACCTTTGCACTTTCTGAAGGAATTTGAGGATGGGAGGTAGGGAGGATAAGCATAAAGGAGACCAGAGGGCCAAATATGGACTAGAGCATCTCTCCATGACTGTCCCTGAGAAGGGATTAGGGCAAACAGCCTGCTGCATTTGTTGTTAGCTGGGGATGCAAAGATATCACAGCAAGGTAGACCCCATTTGTGGAATTTCTTGTTTGACACAGACTGATTTAGAGACCACTCATGAGGTGTCAGAACAGTTCTTCTGAGCTTGTCTGCTAAAATGTTGGATTTACTTGGTATGTGCATTGCTACTAGAAAGCATTTGTTGGAGATCGCCCATTGCCAAACTCTCAATGCTTCTCGACAAAGAGGGTAAGATCTGGTTCCCTCATGTTGTTGATGTACCAGACTACTGACATGTTGTGCACTTGTATAGCAATTGTCCATAGAAGAAGAAAGCGCTGTAAGGCCTGCAACTCTAGAAGCACCGCTGTCATCTCTACAACACTGATATGTAGAGAGGTTTCCTGTTTCAACCATGTGCCTTGAACAGTTCGTTCCAGGTATTGCCACCTCCCCATCTGGGATGCATCCATGATCAATTTGGCATTGGAGGAAGGAAGAATAAATGGACGTCCTTTCTCAACATTCCTCGAGAGCAGCCACCTTGATAGAGAGTCTTTGCACACTCAAGATAGTTTTACAGTGTGATTCAAGGGATAGCTATGTAAGGGTCACTGTACTGCTTGAGTCTATTGTAAAACTCTCATGTGAATGTGAGCTGTTGGAATGAAAGTTATACAGACAGCCATCAAGCCCAGTACATTGAGAACTAATTCTACTGGTGGTGAAGGATTGGTTAGAATTTGTTTGTTGTGTAACCTTAAGGACACAGTTCTGTTCAGAGGTAGGAAGGCTAAACAACTGCATGCGTCTAGATGTGCCCCTATAGAATCTATTACCTGGACTGGGTGAAGTTGAGCCTTTTGTGTGTTTATAGTGATCTCCAATGTGTTTGCTAGATGAAGCAGATAATTCCTGGCTTGAATGAGTAGATGCCTGGTTGGTGTGGTCAGGAGCCAATCATCCAGTTAAGAAAACACTCTGAATCTGAGCAGTCTCAAGCGAACTGCTACTACTGCCTCACATTTGGTGAATACCCTGGGGGCTGTGGTAAGACCAAAGGGCAGAGCTCTGAATTGGTAATGACTGGCTCCCAGCCAAACACGGAGAAATCTTTGGGAGTGCCTGTCCATTCTGATGTGGTAGCACACATCCAGAAGGTCTATAAAACACATCCAGTTGTCTTTCTGGAGAAAGGGTAGAATAGACTGTACTGCAGCCATCCAGAATTTTGAGCTCTTTACAGACTTATTCAGGGATGACAGATCTTGGATAGGTCTCAGGTCCCCTGTTTTTCTGGCACTAAAAAAAGAACCTTGAGTAAATTCCAGATCCTATCTGGTCTGGTGGGACCTTCTGGATGACCCTTTTTTTCTAGCAGCTTTGTGATTTCTCTCTGATTGGGTGGAACATCAGAAAGATTTTTCTTTGGGTTGGGAGTTTTTAAAAAGGGAATGTAGTATCCTCTGGATATGATCCTTTATGCCCAATGGTTGTTAGTAATGGCAAGCCAGGCATTTGGGTGCAAAGACAGGCACCTCCAGAATACCTCCAAACAGGGACAGTTGAGTAAGTGCTTAGGAGCACTGAAAGGATCTGAGAAAGAATCTCTAGATCTTGGGTTCTGTGGACCTCCTCTGCCATGTGGGTGGTGTCTTCTATTGTAATTATTTCTGCCTGTGCCTCTAGGGGAAAATTCTCCTTGTGAATCCTGGAAAGACCCTTGTGTTAAACCACAATTTCTTACCACCATGTAGGTTCCTGGAAAAAGGCCTTTCTGGGATAGAAAATTGGTTTCTGACAGCAGACAATGTCTTTCCATCCTTTTTACAGTGGGAGAAAGTGTCTTTCGCAGATGGGCCAAAAAGTGATGATCCATCAAATGGTGCATTGATAAATGATGCCTTTAATGGTTCCGCAAAGTCACAAAATCACATCCAGGCAGGTCTCCTTATGGCAATGTCTGAAACAGCGGCTGTTGAGGTACCTTCTGCAGCATGCAAGATTAGCCTCATTTGAGATAGACTGGCCATCATAGAGGAAAATGTTTTCTGTTCCTCTTAAGACATGGATCCTGGGGCAGTGTTAGAGAGTTCCTTTACTAAGTCCCTCAGTAACCTGGTAAAATGAGCCAAGTAATTCAGCAATCGCAATGCAAAAGTCACCAATGTGTACACCCGCTTCATAAATCTGTCCAAAGCCCTAAACTCCCTGTTAGGGGAATGGACAGTGGAGCTTTGTTCAGCTAGCTCCTTTTTTGTGGCTGCCATAAGGTCTATCTGAAGAGGCACTGAGAATTTTGTCAGCTCTTTTTGGGATGGGATCCCCAGTGTCCGCCTCCTTCCATGCCCTATGGGAGAAAAGGTCTATGAGGTCATTGTAGATCCCAGTGTGTGATGTACCTTTAGGAAGCATTCCAGTCAGTGGGCACATGCATATAAGTACTAAGCACATGTAAGCGATAGTGCCATTTTGAGTGAGCAGCCAGAGTGATAGCATACATGTATGTAGTCAGTCAGTTACATAGTTCATTTAAATTCAATGTTCCTGCCATCTATTCTGATTTGTTCATATACAATAAACTGCTTAAACAAACACCCAAGCCTCAACGTCTTCTTAATGTACACAAGACAAGCGACATGGTGTCAGAATGGGATCCAGAATCACAGCCATAAGACAACCGGAACCGGTTAGAAGTGGAGGAAGATATAGGAGTGGATCATCCCAACTGCTCAAACGACTTACAAAATATGTCAAAAACAAATTCCAGGTACTAAAAATCTCTTAAATTATTTCTTTTGCTAGAAATATAAAACAAAACACTCAGAATGCTCGAAAAGAATTTGTGATTAAACGTAATGTCTGAAATTGCAACATACTGATAAAAATATTCAAAATAATTATTAAAACGTTTGAAACAATATCCAAATCGCATAAAATCTACAGAAAAAGGAAAATTAACATATTTTATGCTATGTACTACTTTTTCATATTAACTAAAGCTATTCAAGTTATCCAAAGTGTGCAGAGTGTTTGCAAGTGTGTGCAGTATTATAGTGCAATTATTTCACAAAGTAGTTATTTCAAAGAATATTTTGAAGAGTACAGTCTTCTGAAGAGCTTATTGTACATTTGACTATTATATAAGTACCTGGTGTGTATGCATGTTCATACATAATTACAAGGGCCAAAATTACATTGTGTTTTACTATAATCTGTGGGCATGGCAGAAGGATTTTGCAGACCCGCACTGCTTGTATTTGGTAACAATATTGCAGAAAATTAGAAAGTGTTTGAGCAGGAATATGATATTTTCATACAGGCTACTTTTTCTGACAAAGACGCATGTACACGCATTCATTCTGCTTAATTTAGCTGGTTCAGAGGTCATTGAAAGAGAACGTCCATTTATGCATGCACCTGCTGTGCTTGCAGGGGAGGGGAAAGACCACTATATTGTGGTACCAGCTGAAACACGGGAAGACCCTGAGTGTTTAAAATGTAAATTTAGAGAAATGTGTAACCCCCAAATGAATATTACAGTGGAAAGGCACTTATTTTGCAAAAGGGATCAAAAGCCTGGCAAAACACTTGCAGCATATATAACTGACTTGAGAAATAAGGTTAAAACATGCAGATTGATATGAGTTGATAAAGGACAGGCTTGTGTGTGGTATTAACAATGATACAGTGAGAAAGATTTTGCTATGAGATTGTTATTTGATGTTAAATAAGGCCATTGAAATGTGTTAGATATACAAGCTTACAGAAAGGTACACAAGTATGCGTACAAATGAGAAAGCAAACCTTCAAGTACCTTCATAGCCCATGTAGACAGTATGCAGCACAAGGTTAAACGATACAGGCCCAAGGGTGTGGCAACTTGAGTAAAGCTCAGAGCTACTTCAATAAGACCTACGATGTATGCAGCAAAGCACAGGGTGACTCAGCAAAGCCCATAGCAAACCTCATAGTCAACTGTCATAATTGTGGTGGTAATCATGAACCCAGACAAGAAAAGTGCTTAGCTTTTTGTCAGCAGTGTCATTCTTGCAATAAGTGGAATAATTTCAAAAGGTTTTGCAAATCAAATAATGCACATTATTTTATTAAAATAGGGCATTCCAAGAAGGCAGGGTGGTCAGTTAGAAAGCTACGACCCTACTTTTTGTGTTGATGGTGTGTCTGTGCTTGGTGAAACAGTCAATGCAGTAGATCTGTGGGCAAAGATCAAAATCTTTTGTACTGTTTGGATTAATGGGAGTTCCACAGAGCTCAAAGTAGATACTGGCTCAAAGTGCAATGTTATGTCAGCAGAAACATTTGTTAGGGTAAAAGTTAGAGAACAACTTGATCTGACAAAGTGTGGTAAAAATATCCAAACCGAAAGCTCAGTAGTGCTTTCATATTACTCTGCTGGGAACAGCTATGACTTGCAGTTTTACATGGTCAAGAGACAGCTGCAGTCATTATTAGGCCTCAGAGACACTTTAAAAATAGGACTGCTTTCATTTAATGAAGAAGTTCACCATGTAAGCCTGAATAACAACAGCTCAAATTTCGCCCAAACTATGTTTTCTGAGTATGTTGATATTTTTGCAGACAAACTAGGCAAACTCCCAGTTGTGTATCCAGAATAGAATCAAAGCTGAGAAGAACCTACTGAATGAGTACCCTCCATGGTAGTAGCTCATAAGTAAAGCTCAAATGATATCAGAATATGTATTGATCCAAGAGATCTGAACAAAGCATTGAAAAGGCCTCATCATCCAATGTACACAGTTGAAGAAGTTGCTGCCCTGGTGCCAAACATCACTGTTTTTTTCTGTCTTAGATGCAAAGAGTTGATTTTGGCAAATTTTGCTTGACGGAAAATTTTCATTGTTAACCACATTTGGTATGCCATTTGGAAGATGCAGATTTCTGAGAATGCCATTTGGGATAAATTCTGCCAGTGAAGTCTTTCAATGTGCAATGGAGCAAATTTTTTGGGCTATCCATGTGCTTTTATAGGAAATGATATTATAGTAGGAGGCAATGGTGAAGTGGAACATGACAGAAACCTCAAGAAAGTTCTGGAAAAAGCATGTGGAATGAATCTTAAGCTGAATCCTCAAAAGTGAAAATTCAGGCTACTAGAAGTTACTTATGTTGGTCACTTGTTTACCAGTTCAGGCTTACATCTGGATCCCACCAAGCAAACAGCAATTCTTGAGATGCCAGCTCCTGACAATGTTCATGCCCTCCAACATTTTCTTGGCATGGTCAACTATCTAGGCAAGTTCATTCCAGATTTAAGCCAACTTTCAGCACCATTAAGAGGGCTGACATGCAAAGATGTAATTTGGTCATGGCCAGAACAGCACCAAAGGGTATCTGATGTCCTGAAACAGAACATTGCTAGTCCACCAACTTTCAGCTACTATGATGTTCACAAACAAATTACTCTTTCCTGTGATGCTTCTAAGTTTGGTGCAGTTGCAAGCATTCTTCAAGGGGGTAGATCAATAGCCTATGCTTTGAGAACTCTTACCCAAACCAAGATGCAGTATTCCCAGATGGAGAAAGAGCTTTTGGCAATTGTGTCTGCATGTTCAAGGTTTCATGATTATATTTATGTTCGACCTATCCAGATCAAAACTGACCACCAACCTTTAGTCTCTATTTTAAGAAAGCCTATGCATGCAGCTCCTGCCAGATTGGAATGCACGATGCTCAACTTGCAGACTTACAGTTTTAATCTTGTTTATACAGAAGGCAAACTTCTTTATCTTGCTGACACCTTATCCAGATCTCCTAAAAGAACCACAGAACAGCATAACAATGAGCATCTTGATTTTGAAGTCATGAAAGTGAGGAATTTTTCTTCCACACATCTTGATGAGCTTAGAACTCACACAGCTTCAGATCCAGTTAGGTTCAAGGTTCATAGATTAGTACTAGGATAACTGCCTTTGTGAGTCATTTTAAGCCTAGCAAATTATCTCTTGTGAGACTCAAACCCTGTACCTTGTGCTTGTAAGGCAAACACCTTAACCATTAGGCCACCCTCCGACAGTCATCTGTGAGCACGGTCACTCAAGATGTAGACAGGCCAGACCTGAAGGCTTCCAAAGACACAGACTCCTCTGTGGAAGGGCTTTGGGTAGACCAACCACCTTTTTGGCGTAGGATTTCAAGGATGTCACCAAAGGAGACATCTGGTGGTGATCTTGGGGACCCTTCACCCTCAACAAAGTCCATGTTCTCTGTCAAAAATTCATGAGGGGGAATCCAGGTGCCTCCATTTATAGAGTCTCTTGTGGGGGACCTCCTGGGTAGGTTGTTCCAGGGGGCATCAAAAGCGCCAGGGACTTCTGTAGGTGGAGCTGCTTGGAAGCTCCTTGGAGATGGCTGTCCCTGAGGTGAAGTATGTGCAGGCTCAGGAGCAGAACTTAAGACAGGAGTAGGATCTGAAGGAGGTAAAGACGATGCAGCTCTCACCCACAAGAGTACCCTCTCCATCAACTCGAATGCAGAGGGATCCTCAGAGGCCAGTGGGCAATCCCTCCAGAGTCGAAGATCTCGGAGCACACAATCCCTGACCTTCCAGGATTCCCCAATCTAAAGGGGGAGTCAGAGCTGAGCTGGATAGTACTAAAGCACCGAGGGCAAACATGTCTATGAAAGCTGCAGAGTCGAAGCAAGCCCCCTGAACCTGACGCCACTGCTTTTGCTCCAAGATCCTTTGTGCTCCAACAGAGTTGGAGCTGACTGGATCAGAGAAGCCATCAGAGTCAAGAAAGATAATGTCTTCAGATCCAATGTGTCGATTGGTTGCCCCTGGATCCAAGGGCTCCAAAATAGGAGGCCAGATCAGAGGCATTATCAAAGGAAAGGTTGGCAGCTAATGGATCCAGTGGGTGATGGAGCAGGCAACAGCCCCATCTGAATCTACATCCTGAGGAATCGCCGTATTATCCTATCCACCTCTGCTTTGGACAGACTCTGGGAAGATCTTACAGAGGAAGAGGAGGAGGGAGGTCTTGAGAGTTTCTTCTGGAGAAACAGAGACCTTAGTCTTGGTAATACAGGCACTGGGGAGAACCTGGGAGCTTGACTACAAAGAGAAGTCATTAAAGGATGTGTTGGATCTGAGGGTTTCAGGTCCAACAACTTTAAGGTCTTGGTAGGTGGTTCTGAAGCAGATTTGGTAGGAGACTGGGCAGAAGAGCATTTTCAGTGCTCCCTGGGCTACCTAGATTTCTTGGGGTTTTGAGACCCTGATTCTTTAGCAGATCCAGCTGGGGAGGTGGCAAACTATGGAAGAAGGCCCTTCAAAATAAGTTTGTTTCAGTAGTCACTTAGAGCTCAGGAGTTAAAGCTTGTGCAAATATCACATGAGGTGTCTGACTGACCAGGGCCTAAACAATAAACACACTCTCTGTGGGCATCAGAGTTAGGGGTCTTATGCCTAGAGGAAGAGTATTTTTTGAAACCAGCAAGTTTTTCAGCCATACCGGAAAGTTTGAAGAAAAAAAAACAAAAGAAGTTTTTTTTTTTAGAAGAAGGTTAGAAAAAAGGTAGAGAAATCTACCAACAATGGTAGGGGGATAGGATACAAGAGGGTAGAAAGTTACTAAAAGTCCACAGAGAACCACATAAATAAAATATAAACAAGTAAATACAAGGGTAATGAGGAGTAAAAATAAAGAGAATAATAACTAAGTTTTACACTAGATATGCTTTAAATCACTCACAAAAATCCCGACTGCTTTCAAGTGCAGCAAATGAGATCTGAGGTAATCTGGAGGACATGGGGCATTATGGGCAAGGAAGGAGCTTGAGAGTCGGATATTAAGCTATAAAAAGTGGCAAAGTCAGATCCGAGGTTTGGATCCAATAGGCAGAGAAACGTATGAAAATGACAACATCAGATCAAACCATTTTAACATTTTTTCCATTTAAATACAATATACATCACATATATTTCTTTGTTACTATCATCAGTCAAACATAACAAAAAATGCTGAGTTCCTGCTTTTTCTTAAACTTTACTCCTCCTCCTGAATATTATTATGCATCTATTTTTCCCACAATTTCCAATTACCTCTATGTAATTTGCTTCTTCCCTTTTATAAAGATCCCTCTTCTAGTTATTTTTATCTCTTTTATAATATTCTGTACCCCAAATACAGTTGGTGTAGATGGGTCTATATTAGAAGATCAAATGTTTAGGTGATCAAACACCTAAACATCGATCTTCTAGTATCGAAAGCAAAAAATGGCAAACAGCCGATTTAACGCAGGGAAAGATTTCCCTTGGCTGTTCACCATTTTTTCCATTTCCTATACTGTAGAGCGATCTTGGAGTTGGTATATTTAGTTAGGGGGGTGGGGGGCACAGCCCTCCACATTGGGGGATGTGGGGGCAAAGCCCCCCCACTTACTTTGGATGTAAAGTTTTGTTTTGTTTTAGTGGGCAAAGGACATGTTTCCCTTGGGACGTTTTCTGTTTTCAGATTCGATATTAGAAGATCGATGTTTAGGTGTTCTATCACCTAAACATTCGATCTTCTAATACAGACCTGGTGTAGACTTTAATTTTCATTTTCTAGCAATTGTTTTTTTGGCAGCCAATGGAATTAAACTTAATAAGCCCTTAGTATATCAAGGCAATTCAGATCCTGTATCTCAGCTCAAAAGAATAATTTCCTTACTTACAGCCACTTGCTCATCCAATATTTCTGATACAGTACTCTACAGCATTTTTAAAATCTGCCAACCCATTACACACCCAAAACATATGTTCCCAGTTATGTCTTTCTTCTCCATCACACTTCTAACATTTGCTATCTACTTGAGGAAAAATTCTTTGAAGTCTGCTTGGGGTATAAAAATAACTATGCAAACACTTCCTAGCAAAGATCCTAAACCTTCTGGACTTGGTTGCATATTTTGTAGCCATACATATGTCTCCCCATTATTTTCTTGTAAACTGCTTTTCCAGTCTCTCTTCCCAATCTTTTCTAACCTCTTCTGACTGATTCTTAGAGTTATCATGCAATATTTTATATGCTCTATAAATTACCCCTTTTTTAACAGCTGCATCTGTTCTAGATTCAACTAAATATGCTACCAGAGCAAGTCTTTAAATTAAAATTCCCATATCCTTTTTTTCTTTGCCTGTACTCTGAGACCAAGCCCTGGTAGGGAAGACAGTAGCCTGTAATCCAAATGTCTTCTTTGTCTTGGCCCACTGTGTGACCTTTCCTGCTTGAGTTATTTGACCCAATATCTTGGTTCCTTTACTAGATTCTCCAGTTAATTCCAGTCCCCTCTTGCCTATTTTCTCTACCCCTACTTGCAGTCATCCTTATTGGCAAAACCCCTGTCTCTATAAAGCTTCCCTCTTGCTTCATCATCATCCCTTATCTCTTTGAATTATAACCATGTGTTCTGTTTTATATATATATATATATATATATATATATATATATATATATATGAGCCGTAACTGTGTACCTCTAAAATACCTCTTCAAATCAGGTAAACCTAAACCACCTTGTTCTACTGGAAGGGTCAACTTATCCAGTTAAATCTTGCCCTCTTTTCCCTCACAAAAAAATTCCTTCAATTTTTTATTAACTATTGTCGACAACTTCTCTGTGGGTTGATAAAAGTATGCCTGACCCATATGCAAGACTAAAGGAACTAAAAACATGTTCACTGCTTGTATCTTAATATCCCTATCCATAAATAAAGCTTCCCTCTTGCTTCATCATCATCCCTTATCTCTTTGAATTATAACCATGTGTTCTGTTTTATATAGATATATATATCTTTTCTCAATTTTTTGCAATATCTTTTGTTTAGTATCTTCCCACATGTCACCAGCTACCATAACAGAATCCTTTTAAATCTATACTCTTAAATACTTCCTCTTATAATGTCCCCATAAATATGAGTATTGCTGAATTAGTTTGTATGTGGGTATATCATTTACGGGTATAACCTTTGTGTTATCTTCATTAATTTTATATCCAAAAAAGACTCAACACTGTCTCAAAATGTTCCACAGCAGTGAGAAGTCATTTTCTGGATTTATCAGGTACAAAATAATATCATCTGCAAATAAAGCCATTTTTTCTGACTACCATTCCAATTATAATCTTGTATTTCTAAGCCCCTTATTTTCTTTGCCAATGGTTTTAACTATAAAGCAATTAATACACAGGAAAGAGGACACCCCTGCCTGCTTCCTCAAAAGCAGCTTATCTGAGAGGAACTCTTCCACTTTACCTCTGATCCTCAATATATCCTTCTTATTAACCGTATTATTATATCAGGAAATGCAAGTACTCCCAATGCCCTACTCATAAATTTCCAGTGTACTCTGTCAAATACTTTCTCTGCATCAAGATCTATCAACAATAGAGGTATTTTCTTACATTCTGCTTCCTTCTGGATTATCACTGTTCTAGTAGTGTTGTCAAATGTTTGCTTCCCCTTCACAAAACCACGCTGATCCTTATCTATCGATTTTGGCAAAACATCTGCCAATGTTTTAGCTAGTATAGACATAAACACATTATAATCATGGTTTAATATTGAAATAGGTCTATATGAAGCTGTGTCTAAAGGTCCTTTGCCTCTTTAGGTAACACAGCCACTACAGCTTTCTTTCAAAATGTTGGTGCTTCCCCTCCTTTTGAAATAGTGTTATACATCTTACACATTTTTATCACTTTCTTCCCTCATAATTTCCAAACTTCAGCAGGAATACCATATGTTCCTGGAGATTTTCCTGAAGACTGATTATACATCAATGTTTTTATCTCATCACCTCCTATCTTCTGTAAGTTGCTGAGCCTCATCTACCTCTAACCATGGCATAATTATTTTATAAATATTTCCAATTGTACTCTTTCTTGACTTCCATGTTTCTCTGTTTTATACAAATTTTCATAAAATTAACAGGATCTCTGGTTATTTTTCCTGTTATAGGTTTCCTAAGTTGTCGACAACCCATTCAATGTTGTGTTGCCTAGGCCGTTTTGCTAAAAGTTTTTGTGCTCTGGAGTTATCGAACAATAGTTGCTTAACTGAAATTTTTCTAAACTCATACATATTATCCAGATACACCCTTATTTTCTCTTTAGCACTCTGCATTAGCTCCTTCTCTTGTTCTGTGAGATTCCCCTTATTTTGCAATACTTTGACCCTGTCAGCCCCTCTGTGTAATTTCTATTACTTCTTAACCATATCACTCTCACTTTTATTTCATCCTTATTGTTAAAACTTCATATTCATGTTATCCCAGTCACTAGCTATAGCTTCTGAAGATATTTCTTTCTTTCCTAATAACTACTGAATAATTTCCACTGTCCATTCCTTAAATTTCTCTCTTTTTAACAGGTAAGTGGGAAAGCACTACTGTCTTACCCTGCATTTTTATCTTAGTCTTTATTGGTGGATGATCAGAAATATTTATTGGATGTGTATGGAAGCTTTCAATTAAATGCACATGTTCTTGTGAAATATAATTTCTATCTATCGCACCTTGGAGAATAATATGTAAATTCTGCCCAAGTTCCTACTATGGAACTGATATCTTAAATATCAAATATTTTCACCAATTTATTTAGAAATCTTCTCTGTTTTATTGTACTGTCCCTTCCAAGTCACCCTTATACATTTTTTACTATTGCAAATCAAATTCCAGTCCCCGTCTGTAAATAATATTCCCTGCTGAAAGCTGATTATTTCTCCCAAAAATTTCTTAAGCTCCATAATAGCAGTTTTTTGTGGAATATGAATACATGTCATTTTAAACTTCCTCCCTTGTTAATAGCCTCTTACTACCACAAATCTACCATTTATATCTTTTTTCCTTCATCTTTCACTGTTGGAGCCACTCTAGCAATTACTACATTTACTCACCATTACCTTGTCCCTGATATTCTGCTGAATATCCATTCTGAAATCCTGTCTTTGTCAAATTCCCATGCTAATTTCTTACCAAATGTATCTCCTGCAGCATTGCTATTTGCACTCTGCATTTCTTAATATAATTCAATACTCTTTCCTTCTTAGCTATACTTGTAAGGTCATTCATGTTTAAGGATAATATGTAGAGTATATCCATCATTTTAAAATCTATTTTTCCCACCCTATTAAACATTATAGTTTTTGAATGTGTATTTTCAGTTTTTCTATTCATGCATATGCTAATGTTTGGCAGGCTGATCTTTTGTACAGTTGTTTCTTCTCATCTCCATTTACACCTATGTCACATTGTGAAGACTTTTTGTTAAAACCCTTAAACAAAAAAAGCTAAATACAAAACACACCCATCCCATATTAACTTGGAACAAACACACAAAAGTATGCACATCTTCAAAATGTGAGGTTTAACCCCCTCCCAGATGGAAACAAATGCCCAATTTGATGGCTGCACCAACAGGCATTATCTAACTTAAAATTAAGGTTATCCATGCTAAAGTGGATACTACAGCTTATAACCCTACTTCCACTGATTACTTTCTGTTCTTTTATCTCTGTTTCCCTTCTAGATATGAAAACAGCTTGTATGCTTTCTGAAAACATTAACTTCTAGCCCTAAAAAAAGTCAACTGGCTATCTTTAAATAAAACTAAATTGTATACTGTTCTATTAACTGCATTAAACTATTAAGGCCGCTAGGGAGATTGTTACCTCTTCTTCACTTCCCATAATTTCAATTTTTTTTCACTGAACTGTTTGCCATTGTATCCTTAAATTTTGCATTTCCCTCAGCAAAGAATACTCAGAATTCTCAAGATTAACAGCTTGTCTCTATGGAAATGTACTCAGTTACAAATCTTTGTAAACTTCAATCATAAAAGAATGCACAGCTACCCTCAGCAACAGACATCTGAACTCCAATGAACATTTGCCAGTGGAAAACAAACACGCTAATACCTCTGCAGTTGTAAGAAACTTAGTATTTTCATGGCTTTCAGCATTTTGTCTTATTTTTAAAGTTTATATGCTTACACAAAGCATCCATTTAAAGCTTAACCCAAAAGTAGTCATCTAGACATTCACCCCTGTAAAATAAAAACAGAAAATATCCTAATTCTAAATTTAATATAATCATTGCACTTTTACAACCCACCCCACCCCAGAAGCCCAAGATCAATGCCTATGAACATCAAACTTGTCTTTGTCCAGCCTTTTTTCTCTTGTTATTCTGTAAAACCTATATTTCTTACAACTACAAAAGGATTTGCTTACTTTAATGTCTTTAACATCAAAGCCAAAGTGAAAAGTAACTTTATTGTCATTTTGATCTACACAAGTATCGACTAAATGAGATTCTGTGCAATCAGCCCATTATGAGACAGACAAAAAAGAAATCACATACACAGAAAGACAATTTAAAACAACCTATAATAATACTACCACCATCTTCTAAATCAATTCTAGACTTAAATATATACAGTAGCTACATATATTCCTAGAAACACACACTTGTTAAGATACTAAAAACGTACATCTAGCAGCAAGTTTCAAATAATAGTTGTTAGATATGTTTAAAGATGCATAAATGCATGTGCACATCTATTTGCTAGTTAAATGCATATACACGGGGTCTATATTATATGTTCGTAGTTTGAAAACTTCAAATGTTAAATAATCAAATTTAAATGTTCGAAGTTTCAAACACTGAACATATAATAAAAAAAAAAAAAAAAAAAAACTGAACTTATCTGACTAGTGTAGGCAAGGGGAGCAAGCCCCCCTGCACCCCTCACGTAGGGGGCTGCACCCCATACACACACCCGCTCTTTAAATATACCAACTCTGAGACTGCACTATAGTGCGGTAAAGGGAAGATTTCCCTTACTGGATTGTAGTGTGGTCTCGGATTTGGTATATTTAAAAAGTGGGGGTGTGGGGGAGCTGCCCTACATGTGAGGGGTGCACCTTCCTACAGCCGTTAGTTTTGGGTTTGGGTTTTTTTTTTACATATGTTCAAAGTTTTATAACTTCGAACATTTAAATTCAATATTTTAATGTTCGAAGTTATAAAACTTTGAACATATGATATAGACCCTATACACGTCTGTTGCTATAATATATTTAGGAATAATATAGTCAGTTAGATGCATGTATTTCTGTTTGCTAGCATACATATATTAATGGATTAAACTGTTCTTAGCTGAAAGCAAGGAAAAAATCAAATAAATAAAGTGGCATTCATTCATGCAATGTAACACGCAGTCTGGTACAGCTTGAGACAAGCTGAATGTTCAGTGTCTGGAACATGCTTCAAGAACTACAGATAAGGATCCAGGTGCAAGAAAAGAACTGTTACATAATTCACCTTGAAACAAGAACACAAAGGAGAATTATTAACAGACTGTATGACATCAAGTGCAGGGGTATCCAAAGGCAGTTTTCACACAGACCAGAAAAGACTCCCTAAATACCAAAGTAATGACTTTGAAAGTTCCCAAAAGACTGCTTTCATAAGAATGTATATATGTGAAATGTAATCTGATTTTTGGGAGATCTGTTAGAGCTGTTTCATGGAAAACATAATTTACACTGTATTGAAAAGAAACCTGAAGACCCTGCAAGCTAAATAGTACTGTATGTCTCGTCTGTTATACAGATAGTTATTTTAATAGTTATTGCACACAGTTTAAAAGGTTAATAATCTGCAAAGTTTATGTGCAGTCATCACACTTTGGTTTTCTACAAGGCACGCAGTATTCAGCACACCTCTAGAATTAATTTATCAATGGAGAGCCTAGCCTGTATCAGAACACAGAGGGAGTGAGTAATCCCTGTGCCTTGTATAAGGTCACTTTAGTGAAAGCACAGTAACATTTATGTACGTGACTTAAATTTCCACAGTTTGCAGCAGTACAGTTCCTTAGACATCTGAATCCAGAAAGGACTGCCGTGCAGAAAGTAAGCAGTGCCATAAATTCTCCAGGATTGGTAACACTTCAGGTTTGAGTCTTCAACTGCCAGATTCATGTTATCTGCTTTTCAAATAACTACAAAAGTTTTCCAACCATCTACAGTGCTCAGAAGTGGCCAGCTGAAGTCAACTTTGGTAAAAAAATTTTTTGGTAGTTACATAACAGCATGAATGCCGTAAATCAGGTAGTACAACATATAGTAAATACAGTATGACTATTATTGTGTAAAATTTAGACTACAGAAGTTGTGTAAACAGCATATTAGTACATGTAAAACCTTATTAAGGCAAGTTGACAGTCAAAAAATATGTAAATGCATTACTTTTGACTGGTATCTTAAACACAAACATGACTGGTATGACAGTAAATGTTTATTGTGCAAGTCATATACAACTGCTTTCTGTGTGCAATGGCATAAAAGTAATGGTAAACAGATAAAGGTCATACACTTGCATTATGTCCTGTCACCAGATGTGAAATGTCAATTTCAGAGTTATAACATCAGTCGTCAGTTATTGACAAAATCTTCTGTACATCTTGTTAGACAAAAGTGGCATAAATCCACTGCACAGTACTGCACAGATAAGAACAGAGACAAGGTTCATGATAAACTAAAAAAAAAAGATTTAATAAGCTTCTATGAGACAGACAGCGTGAGTTCATAAAGTGTGGACAACATATGCAAACACTTTTTCAGAAGTGCATAAGAGCTTTAGAGTCAGCAAAGCAAAATACTAAAATATATCAGACAGCCTGTGCAACATCACAAGACAAAAAGAATCTGGTTAGTAAAGAGTTAAAGCAACAGCAATTAGCTACACTGACAAAAAAGGGAAATTCTACATCTGATAAAAAATAATTTATGACATACTATTCTACATTTAGAAAATGGTTAGTATACACAGCAGAATCTAATGTAACTTTCATTCAGTTAAAGCAAGACACTTATCAGTTAAACAGTAATGTAAAACATATGACACTTCGCACAGCATACATGCAGGGGCAGCCTCTCATAACTAAGCTGTTAAATAATTTCAAAATCACCATTTCAAATAGCAGAACAGTTCTAATGTATAGAAATCAAATGAGAGTAGTTAAACAGTAGACATGAATTCACAAGACTGACATGCATGCATTTTCTTTTCAAAATGCACAAGAGCAAAAGGCAGACAACAGTAAATGTAAATAATGTAAGTATATCTGTTTTAAGTATGTGTTAGTTAAACCAATATCTCTTTTGTTTTTTACAATATGTTGCAATTGCATAATAGCATCAAACATAGCAGAGACTCCAACAAAAAGTATTCAAAAGTAATGTTAGTAATATAAGGTTATACTGAGTAGATAATACTACAAATAAATCCCAAGTTTAAAATGTATGCAAAGTTAGGCAAATTACAAATATTTATTATAGTTCTAAGTGCTATTCTAATGTCAAGCTGCAAGAGTATTAGCAAATGACTGAAGGTAAAGAAAATGCTGAAAGGGTTAAAAGATATACTATGGTTTGAGAGTCTGGAATACGCAGAAAAAAAAAAAGTAAAAGATTTTGTTTTAAGTGAGCTCCAAAGTTTTTCAGGCTGAAATGGGTAGTTACAAGAAATGTTGTATAAGATAAACATGTTACTGGTACTGACATTTACAAGGTGAAAACAAGAAGTATTCACATGCAGCACTATTTATTTTATTTATTTATTTATTTTACATTTGTTGACCGGGATAGTCCGACTAGATGCATGTCTATTTTCAGCGGAGGTCCGGGGAGAAAAGCTCCAAGGGTAAGCAGATACAGCATTACATAATACCAGCATTACATATTACAAACAGATTATTTACAGAGATTACATAAGTAAGCAAGTTAAACAAGTTCCACAGGTTAAAGTTAGTCCTGAGCACAAGTCAGGATTAAATTAAATTACACAGTAAACTGGTTAACAGATTTTTACACATTCGAGTTAGCCAGGCTTGATACATTGACATAGCCAGTTAAGTGACAAATGTTGTTTGAGTCTAGTTTTAAATTGACCTAAGGTGGAAAGTAAGGTAATATCAGCTGGAAGTGAGTTCCAGGATCTACTTACAGAGTTTGCAAAGACAGAATCACCGGCTGTGTTATTAATTTTGCTAGTCTGAATTAGTAGTTTGTTAGAGGATCGAAGCGGTCTAGGATTGTTATAGGGGGTGATAATATTTTTAAGTGCAGGAGTATTGTCCGGATTATAGAGGATTTTATAGGCCATAATCAGTTGGTTATACTGGATTAGGCTAGGTAGTTCAAGCCAACCAAGCTGATTTAGATTGATGCAATGATGTGTCCTAAAAGGCAGCCCAGTGGCAAACCTGGCAATGTGGTTGTAGCAAATTGAGAGTTTGTTAAGGACAGTCTTGTTCAAATTCGAGAGTAGAGGGGATGCATACAGAAGGGTTGAAAGAAGGTGAGAGTGAGCTATGGCAATTTTAGATGGAGGGGTTAGGAAGGCTTTTATTCTGTAAAGTGACCCTAATTTTTTATTGATGGTTTTGATAGTTTGGTTAACATGTAGGTCAAATTTGAGATTATTGTCTATGATGACACCTAATAGTTTTGTGCCATCATTTGATTTTATGGTAAAGGTGAAAGCGGTAGACCTACGTGTTGGTGAAAATAACAGCATTTTAGTTTTTTTGGGATTTAGGATCAGACGATGTTCAGAAAGCCAGTTTTCTATTGTATTAAAGGTGGTCTGGGTAGCTGACCATAACTCTACTGGAGATGTGGCTGAGCAAATCAGAGTAGAGTCATCAGCATATTGGATACAGCTGACTTTTGGGATGACAGTATAAAGGTCGTTAATGAAGATGGAGAACAGCAAGGGCCCTAGTATAGAGCCTTCTGGTACTCCGAGGGTGTTAGGTAGAAGGTTAGAGAGTTTGTTCTGCCAGAGGACAGCCTGCTGTCGACCATTCAGGTAGGATTGAAACCATTGGAGGGCTCCAGTATCTAGACAGAATGTTTGCAGGGTGTGGATTAAAAGTTGGTGATCAACCATATCAAATGCCTTGGAAAGATCCAAAAAGAGGGCTGAGGATATATAATTATTGTTGTGATTATGGTTTATGGTGTTAGTAAAGGCTAGGAGGGCTGAAGTAGTGCTGTGATGAGGACGGAAGCCATGCTGAGTGTCTGCCATAAGGCGATTTTGGATTAGGTGGTGCATGAATTGTCTATGAATACATTTTTCCATAATCTTTGCAAGTGGAGAGAGTATAGCTATTGGCCTATAATTGGAGAATTCAGTAGAGCTGCCTCCTTTGTGAAGTGGGATTACATAGGATATTTTCCAGATGGTGGGAATTTTAGCTTCTACTATGGTTCGATTGATTAGTATTGAGGCGGGGTAAGCAATAGCATCAGCTGCTTTTTGTAGGTACTCGGCAGGAGTTGATCAGCAGAAAGTGTAGTGGGTTTTAATTTTTGATCAAGGTACGGATAAGTGAAGTGGCGACTGATTGGAAGCTGAGCATAAGTAGGTTTCTAGGGGTGCTACTTTCAGGACCAGGGAGCTAGGAGGTAGTTGGCTAGCTAGGGCTTGAATTGTCTCAGTAAAGAATTGGTTAAAACTATCAGAAACATCTTCAGGGGTTTTATCAATAGTAGCAGCAGGGATTGGGGTTGAAGTTTGTCCAGGATGTAGTAGATTATTTAAACCTGCCCAAAACTTCTGAGGGTTATTTTGATTTACTGTCTGTAAATTACAGTAGTATTGTTTTTGTCTTGTAAAATTGATTTTTGGTTTCGTTCCTGGATTGCCTGTATTTAATGTGATCTTGAGGGTCTTTAGAAGAACGCCATAAAGCCCATGCTTTGTTTCTAAGGGTAATTTTGAGTTTAGACTCTATAGAAAGCCATGGTGCAGTTTTTGCCTTGCTTCTCTTTGAACGAACAGGTGCATGCAAATCAAGGATCTCAAGGAATTTGTTGTTAAAGTATGCTACTGCTTCCTCTAAGGGAGGTGTTTTAGAATAGACCAATTACATGAGTTTAGTTCTTGTTGGAATTTGGCAGGGTCAAAGTTTTTATTGTTTCTAACCTTTCTGACTAAGGGTTGTTGGGAATTAATGGTTTTGTGCTTAATTACATATGTGAGAAGGTGATCGCTTAGGCCATTAAGGAGGGTACCAGAGGTGTACAGTTGGGGGTGACTGTTTATGAGTACCCAGTCAAGTATACTTTCTTTTTGGTTGGGTTTACCTGTCCTGGTAGGGGTGGATATGATTTGTGTAAATGCATGCAGGTTAATATGGGTGGTTGGGGATTCTATGGAACAGGTGCCCCAGTCTATGTTAAAGTCTCCAAGTAGTAGGGTTTCTTGGGGGTAGTGACATGATAACCAGTGCAGGATATCTTCAAATGTAGATATATTGTTACCTGGGGGAATGTACATACAGATGATATTAATGCATTTATTTTTATTAAGTTGCAATTTGGTGGCAAGAATCTCAGAGTTATTAATCTGAGGAGGTTGTACTACATCTATGGTGACATTCAACTCAGATTTATAGAGTACAGCTACCCCACCCCCCTTCCTCGAAGCACGATCCAGCGTGTGTATGTTGTACCCAGGTGGTAACACTTCATTGTCTTTAGTGTTAGGTTTTAACCAGGTTTCAGATAAAGAGAGAATCTCAGGGGAGTGGACATCCAGAAGTGCATGCAATTCATGTACCTTGTTATTAATGCTTCTAATATTGAGATGACAGACTAGGAGAGAGTTAGTTGGCCTATAAATTGTAGGTTTGTAGCTTAGATAACAAGTAGAGGGGGTATGTGTATCTGAAGTGAGTGGTCCAGGGTTGGGGTGAATATCACCACCAAGTATTAGGTTGAGTCTATACTTGGTGATGAACTTCAGGAATTTGTTTATTAGTTTGTGGTAGTGTTTGGATCTAGAGCTAATGTGCCTGGGGTTGAGATGTTGATAGACTGAACAAGATGTTGGATAGGATCTGGTACTGTAAGTATGGTTGAAGGTGGAAGGATTTACAGCTGGGGTGATAGTATGGCCTTTTGGGACCTGAAATCCCGTAAGAAACTGGTTTTCATACAAGGTAAGGAGGTATGGTGTGAACAAGAGGGGTAGTAAAGAGGAGTATATCATTATATGTGATTCAGCTAGTGAGTGCAGGAACTGTTTTACCTGGTGATGCAACACCAGAAGATAGAGTGGTGAGGTAAAGGTACTGGAAGGGGGGGATGGGAGAATGCCAGATGAAAGCTAATAGGTGCTATTAAATGTAGGTAGTAGAATAGGGGTGGGTGGAATTATCCCAGATGAAAGCAGATAGGATCTAGAAAGTGGGGGAGTGGCTATAGTACTATAAATTTAGAGGTACTGGGGGCGGGACAAGAGAGTCTACAAAAACCTTATTTAGTAATTGTAATAAAATGTCACAATGGTGCATAGATGTCATTAATAATCTGTTTGCAAGTAAATACTACACTGAGTACAGTCAGTAAATGGGAATGGTTTGTTTGTGTCTTTCGGCTTTTCCCGGTTAAGGGTCGCCACAGCGGAACTCCGGTCAGCTAATGATTGGTAGTGGATTTTTACGTACCGGGTTACCAGCCCTGACGTACAACCTTCAATGAAGGAACACCCATATCACGTATGCCTCCACACAGAAGACGATCTAGCTAAGAATCGAATGGGACAACGTCTTGCTATGAGGCGACAACTCTACTGCAGCACCACAACCACAGTAATAAACGGGAATGGTATGCAGTTAAAATAAATTATGCTGGTCCCTTGCCAACAACAAAGGGAGAGGTACAAATACCTACTCATAGTAAACATCTTTTCAAAATGGGTAGAGGCAATTCCTACTAAAATTATGACAGCATAGGCAACAGCAACAACTTTATAAAAAAACTATTTTCTGTTATTGGGGATGGCCAAAAATGATCAAATCAAACAATGGTCCACAAGTTGTTAGTAACTTAATAAAGCAAATGTGTTAGACCAAAGTGTCACAGTCTGGCTAATAGCCAGAGAGCAGGCATACATTCAATTCTCACAGCATAAAGTAAATAAACAATACTGCAATTAAATGCTGTATACTACAGGGAAAGGGCATGCTTTCAAACTGTGTAAACAGTATTGCAAAAGGGACTAAAATAAAGGTACAAGAAAAAAACATATTAGTCTGTGTTCATAATTTAGTAATTATTAAAAGACAACCATGCTTTTTTATTGTCATTAAGTAATTAGAGTATCATCAACATGTACAGTAGCAAGACAAACATACCAAAAATAAATTTTAATGTTTCAAGTAATGTAATTAGCAGGCTTCAGTTTTAATACTAAGTGTGCAAACTAGACCGAATATACATTATAGCTATGTATGTACAAATACAAAAACATTCTATACAAACAAGCACATGCTGTACAGTAAATGGTTTAATATTTAAATAGCATTCTTCAGTGTATAAACCATGTTTTCTATCTGTGTAAATGGACAATTTTTCATTCAAGTTTTAAACTGTTCACAAAAATTGCTCCTCAATTTATTTTGTATAGTAACAAGTCAAAGCTTGACATTTATGACATATGTGTTTTATTTCAAAAACACAAGACTGCAATGCCTTTACAAGAATATCCACAAGCACTGTCAGTGTAAAATCACTGTATAAAGCATCACTGTATAAAGTCATATTCAGCAATAGCAAAATACAGCTTGTGACTGGTTAAAAAAAAGTTGTTAGATTAAATAGGTCATCCAGTTCTAGTAGTAATGTTTGTTGTCATTGTGTTGACAATAACTTCCTGCATCAAAAGGTATGTTTAAAATAAAACAGAGGGAATTGTTAGATATGTTTAAAAATGTATAAATGCATGTGCACATCTATTTGCTAGTAAAATGCATATATACGTCTGTTGCTATAGTATATGTAGGAATAATATAGTCAGTTAGATGCATGTATTTCTGTTTGCTAGCATACATATATTAAAGGGTTAAACTGTTCTTAGCTGAAAGCAAGGAAAAAAATCAAATAAAGTGGCATTCATTCATGCAATTTAACATGAAGTCTGGTACAGCTTGAGACAAGCTGAGTGTTCAGTTTTTGGAACATGCTTCAAGGACTACAGATAAGGATCCAGGTGCAAGGATAGAACTGTTACGTAATTCACCTTGAAACAAGAACACAAAGGAGCATTATTAACAAACTGCATGACATCAAGTGTGGGGGTATCCAAAGACAGTTTTCACACAGACCAGAAAAGACTCCCTAAATACCAAAGTAATGACTTTGAAAGTTCCCAAAAGACTGCTTTCATAAGAATGTATATATGTGAAATATAATCTGATTTTTGGGAGATCTGTTAGAGCTGTTTCATGGAAAACATCATTTATGCTGTATTGAAAAGAAACCTGAAGACATTAAACCCTGCAAGCTAACCAGTATTGTACATCTCATCTGTTATATAGACAGTTATTTTAATAGTTATTGCACACAGTTTAAAAGGTTAATAATCTGCAAAGTTTATGTGCAGTCATCACACTTTGGTTTTCTAAAAGCCACGCAGCATTCAGCACATACATCTAAACATCTACAATTAATTTATCAATAGTATTGCACATGAACCATGTACCACATTATGGATGAACAAGCACATAGCAGTTAAAGAAAAAATATTGCACATGGGTTAGTAGTATAAATTATAATGGTTGGTTGGGCTTAAATAATAGATAAAATAATATCTCTCAGAGAATGGGAAGTCCCAACATCCTGACCTGTCAATGATCAGACCTAATGTTGGAGTTAAGATTAAGTATGATCACCTTCAGATAAAAACTGTCCTTGAATCTAATTGCCTGGCATTGAATACTGTGGTATATTTGGGTCTATATTACATGACTGAAGTTTCAAAACTTCGAATTTGATATGGTTGACACCATATAATCAAAGTTTTGAAACTTCAAAAATGTAATAAAACACAACAACCTACAAAAACAAACAATTTAAACACTATAAGCAGGGGGACAAGCCCCCCTGCACCCCCCACTACTTAAATATACCAACTCCGAGATCACACTACAGTGCAGAAAAGGGAAATCTTCCCTTTCTGAGCTGTACGGAGATCTCCATTAAAATATTCAAAGTTTAAAAACTTTGATCATATGGTGTCCACCATATCTTATTCAAAGTTTTGAAACTTTGATCTTCTGATATAGACCCGTATCTTTTACCTGATGATGGGCACATAAACAGACAGTTTGCAGGATGAGTTGAGTCATTTAGTATTTTGGTGGCTCTTTTTAGGCTCCTCAATCTAGAAAGATCCTGTATTGTGGGCAGACTAGTGCCTGTTATCCTCTCTGCAACTCTCACCACTCTCCTCAGTGATTTCTCATCTGCGACCAAACAGCTCCCATACCATACTAAAAAACTGGATGTTAGGATGCTTTCAATTGCTGCTCTGTAGAAGGTGGAAAGTACTGTGAATGACAATTTCACCTTTGTAGCAGGTGTTCCTGGACCAAGAGAGCTTATCAGAGATATGAACTCTGAAGAATCTGGTACTGCTTACCCTTTCCACCTTCTCTCCTTTGATCAGGATCAGTGTGTGGGGTGTTTGCCTCTTCCTATAGTCTACAATGATCACTTTTGTTTTACTTACATTCAGGTCAAGGTTGTTTCTTGCACACCAGGCAATCACTGTGTTAACCTCTTCTCTGTATGCATTCCTTTCCTCTCAACAGTCACTAAAAAGACCCCCAAATTTAACATACCACTGACTACACACTACAGAAAACTGTTTTACTGTATATAACATGAAGTTTATATCATGAAATGTTTTATACAAATATTAATGAGGACAAAAATTGTTTTATTTACAGTTAGTTTCTCCACCCCTTTTAGTGTCATTCTAAACATTAATGAAATAAAATGGGGTATATGCTTTACAGTCGACCCACAATTTTAGCAAAGTCATCAAAAGTCCAGTATTTTTTAGCCAATTTTTTCTTTCAAAACCATATTACAAAAATGTGATAAGATGCTTTATAGTCTTGCATTTATTCACAAATTTTGGAGTTATTAGTCTTCTTCCTGTTCATTGCCATCTCCCACCACCAAACTCTGGTTCAAGTCCAAGGTACCCTTGATTCTTCTAGTCATCTCTTGTGCTTTTTTCTGTCTCTCAAGCATTTTCCTTTGGAACACTGGAAATGGTTTCACTGGTGAAGTGTCTCTATGACCTTTACTGTCAGAAGAATGAGAAGCAGAGTCCCCCTTTTGCTTGTTGACTCAATTTTTGTTGGATCATTTTTTTTATTTTCTCCTTAGACTATTCACATCAAAAAATGACCTTGATCCTCCAGGAAAAAACACTGAATACAGCTGACTGAATATCTTATCTGCATCTTGACATTTCTATATTGCTAGGATAAAGTTGCTTCACTTCTGCCTGGTGTACTGTGAATAATCATTTTCTACATACACTCAGCTGTCTCCAATTTTTAATACTTTGCCTTTCTGCCACATTTTTGTTAGGATCATCTTTTTCTACTAGTATGATTGCATCATTATTAACATAGGTCTTGGTTGCTTTCTCATGCCCAGGTTTGGAGTATACACTTGATGTGCCCTTTAAATTAACAAATTCTGCTGTGGGACACCAGTCCAGTTGCTTATTTGTGCTTTCATAAAATTAATACAATCCGTTCCTTCCAGTTTCTCTGGTAGAGCAGAAAATCTCAGGTTTTCTCTGTACAGTCTTTACTTCTAACTGTACTATTTTTAAATAGTTCTTTTGAGAAACCTCATATTCAGACAGCTTTTTCTTTATGTCAGCCTCTGATTTTTGCAGTGCTATTGGTTCATCTGAATGGCTAGTTACACTTTTTTCTATTTTTCCACGCTTTTGTTGTTTCATTTCATATATTCCTTCAATGTTTCATTTGTTTTAATCACCTCTGAGTAAATCTGATTTATTTTTTCCTCTAAATTACTGGAAGCCATCTCTTGAACAAAAGCTGAAGCTTGAACTGCTTTTTCCTAAATAGCTGCAGAATCTTTCCCAGACAGTGTTTCCTCTTCACCTTTTCTGGATGATTTTCTTTCAGGTTTTCCAAACTTCTTCTTTGCTGGCATCCAGGTAATGTATTCACTAGCCAGTAACTGAATTTTATCAAAAAAAAATAAATAAAATTCAATGGCTCTACTTTTTCACAATTTATGTTTTCATACTGGGAGAGCTGAAGTTATGCTGTTGATCAGTGTGCAGCCACCTTGGAAGTCTTAATGATATACCTTTCATGGAGACAGTCATGACTCTTATACAACCATTAGCAGAGCCTCATAATAGCTACCAACATTCTGGTAATTACTGAGTATGCTACAACATTATTTAAAGCAGTGTCACTACAAAAAGCCAATGCTAAGTCAAGATCTAAATAGTGTTATTTTTTTCTAGGGTAGAGATACTCAAAAATATACTGAAAGACCAGGAATTGACATTTATGTCTAGAATAATGCACCAGTTTTGCTACTGTTTTAAAATAAAATAGCTAAGAAATTCAATTCACCAGACTCAAACAGATAGGAACACTTTAATAAAATTCTCACTTTTATGTTAAAAAAAGCTGTAGAACAAAATGGTAAGAACTAGGATAATTTAATTCCCTACCTATTGTATGCAGTGAAACAGGTGACCTGAGTTTCACCAGTATTTACCCTCTTTGAGTTATATGGAAAGCATATCCAAGATTTGATGGACATGGATAAATAGACTTGGCAGGAAGAAAAACATGTAAAATGTAGTAGCCCATTTCACAGATTTACAAGATACACTAAATTGTCATGCTTATAGTGAAGGAACATATGCAAATGGCACCATTTATTTATTTATTTTATATTTGTTTACCAGGAAAGTCCAACTGGACCCATGTCCTTTTTCAGTGGAGGCCCGGGGAGAAACGCTCCATGTAAAATATACAAAATTAACAATGATTCAATTACAATATAAATGACATGCAGCTGTAGACAGTAGACAAATATACAAGTGTACTATGCAGTGTACAGTTTACATAGACTTAGATACCATTTGTATTAGAAATGAAAAGAGAGTATATAATAAGAATGTTAGACTCATGGACTTCAAAATTAGGGGAGCAAGTGCTGGTGTTAGCTCCCCCTACTGAGATAAATTCTCAGTAAGATGTGAAGGATGCCTTGAGGAGGTAGAGAAAATAAAGTGAACTACAAAGTAAGGCAAACTGAGAAGTGAAGATCATAACAGATATATTACATAAATTTGTTAAACGTGTCGAGGAAAGCTGAAGCTTCTGTAGTTAGCCTGGGAGCTGAGACAGATACCAGCAATACAGTACAAAGGAATTATATCCCCACTAATTAAATAGATGAAACTTTGTCTAAAGCTCAAACCAAAAGAAGTGGAGGAATTCTTACTGAGATTTTTTTTTCTGAACTTAGTACAGAGGTTTAAAGCTCTAACTGATATCAGATCTTTCATCTTCAAGTGCTGTGGGATTGATTACCTAAATTTTCATTTTCCTCCTGTATGATTCTGAGCAGGTCACTTGACCAGATTTTGCACCTAGGCAGCTGAAAAGGGTTTATATGTGCATTAGTTTGCTATCCTGATTAACAGAGAAAATTTAATACAGAGCCATAATGAAGCTGTGCAACAGGAACATGTAAACCTAAAACCATACAGAGTACCAGAGTCTCACAGTAAAGCAGTAAATGAGAAAGCCAGAAATATGACTATACTGGGAGTTAATAAGGAACCCCATAGTAAAAGGAATAGTGCAACTGTATTGATTCCTAAAATGGATAGTTCTTATTTAGTTTTATTTATTTGTCCAAAGACCCTTTTCAGTCACAATTTGGGCCCAAAAGGTAAGAGTGCAGAGAATTTAAACTTAACATTTATACAGATAAACACTTGCTCGAAGTGTACAATTTTGAATGAGTACATTTGAATATAATAGCATAAATCACACTGAAAGTTGAAACCTTGATCATAATTAACATTTGACATGCTCAAACAGCAATTACATTAACATAAATCGCACTGACGTTAAAATAACATACATTTAGTTAAGAGCAGGACAGGAAATCATATAAAAAATAATATGCAGACTACGTTATGCATGATTCATCAGAGTTTGTATGACATGTATATTATATTCTTGAAATGCAATGTCAGTTAAACTCCACTGAGCAATTCACCACTTTTGTTATCATATGATATGTACAGTGGATTATGGCATTGGTTATACTTCACTTAGTACATTATTTAACAGTATGAGTTATACTTCTGGATGGATTTTGTTCAGTCCATGCATTTTGATGTCACTAACCATTATCTCTGTAGCACTTAAAACGCTACTTCACTGTAGAGATTCTCTGGAAGGGCTGATTTAAACCCTTGAAGAGAAATATGGCTTTTTATTTCTAGAGTGAGACTTTTTTTATAGTGCAGGGCCTAATTCTGAAAAGACACTTTCTTATACAGCTGTTGGGAATGGAGGTCTATGCAAGGGAATAAGATTTTCTTGACTACTTGTTAGAGAGTATGTCTGCTGTCTGAGAAGGAGTTTTCTCTTAGATTAATGGCAGGTCATAACCTTTAGTTAGAACTTTATTATCAGTGTTCCTCGGAGATAGGTTGATCTTTCAATGACTGGTAGCCAACTTAGCTTCTTCGGAAGGTTGCAATAATGGGTAACAGAGTCTGCAAGAAAAGCATATCTACATATTTTGTTTTCTGCAGTATGTATTCCACAAGTGGTGTAGGCAGAATAAAAGACTAAAAATGGTAAACTATATTCCAGTTTGGAATAAGTACATTTTTACAAAGTGATATATGTGCAACAGGGGAGAGAAGGTATGATATTCTATATTGCCATGTTAGTTGTGCTAGGACTTTAGTAACTATATTATCTGTATGTACGCTGAAGCTGCGGGAGGGGCCAAGAGCAAGGCCTAAGTATTTGTATTCTGACACCATGGGAATACTGCTGTTATGGCTATCTGTTATTTTAAAGCATGGCAGTTGTGGCAGTTTGTTAGGGGTAGAAATGAGTATTACATTGGTCTTTTTATGGTTAATTTGCAGTTTGTTAGGCTCTACCCAAGTGCAAAGATTAGAGAAAGATAATTGGAGTGATTTTTGAAAGTTGGAGGGAGACTGGTATGATTCTAGTAAAAGAATATTGTCTGCATATAATGAGACATTCAGTGAGAAAGATTTTTCTATAATGTTTTTAATAAATAAAGAGGACTGAGTGTGCCTTTTGTTAAAAGCTGGTTATCTGAAAGGACTTAAAACATTCTTTTTTATATATAGCTTAAAAAACATTTTTTGTATTGGTACCAAAATAATTTTTGTAGTATATTAATGAGCAGTTTGTGGTTTATAGTTTCAAATACCCTAGTCATATCTAAAAAAAATGCCAGCTGTAATGACCCATTGTTGACATTACTGTAGGTTGCATCTATTGTTGAGAGAAGGACTGCTGTACTGTATGCATTTCTGAAGCCATGTTGATTATCTGAGAGGAGGTCACCCACTCCCCTCACCACCGTCCTCCTCCAACTCCACCCTCCTCCTCCTACTTTACTCTCTACTCGGTATACCTCATCCCATACACCTCTCCCTCACCCTATCTGCCTCTAACATCTACCTCATAACAACTACTCCTTCTTGTATATCCCTCTTCTCACACTAGTACCCCTCACCTAATCTACAATCCACTATGCTATTCCACTCCCTTCTTCTGACAATACTAGCTATCTCCACACTTACAATTTTATACAACCTCACTTCCTACACTTATCCCCTTGAACCCTTCCTCTCACCCATCCACTTCTACTTGTCCACCCATCTTCACGCAACTACCTCACTCATTCCTAAACTCAGTGCCCTGCACTGGTTGCAATACCTTAACTCCACATATAAAACACAGTTCAAGCAAAACAACTCACAATAAAGGAAATCCCAAGTGCCTCATACTCCTTGTTCCCAAACCTCACACAATTCCTTCTCTCCTCTCCCTCTCTTGCTGTCAGGTGACATACATCCTAACCCTGACCCAGCTCAACCTGCTTCCTCAGTTTCTACCCTCAAACATGCCACCACCCTACCATAATATCCCACCAAAACACATATCCTTTTACTCTATCAACCTGAGAAGCATAGTAAATACAATTGTATATATATATATATATATATATATATATATATATATATATATATATATATATATATATGTGTGTGTGTGTGTGTAAATAAGGGAATGTATTAATACATCGAAATAACAGAACTTTGAAATGCATAATGTGGAGATCACATCCATAACTTCAAAAACTAAAGATTAGCAAAACTCTATGTTTTTGCAGGGAAGCAAGCCCCCTGCATCCCCTACACCCCCCACAGTTAATTATATATACAAAGTCTGAGATTGCACTACAGTGTGGAAAGGATAAATACCCCAATTCCCACTGTACCATGATATCTGTACAAAACAATGAAGTTACAGAACTTTGATCATATGGTCTCGACCATATGCAGTTCAAAGTTCTGTAACTTCTGTGTATCATATACATATATCTGTTCATACACAGTAATGCATTTACACACACACATACACACACACACACACCCACACACACACACACACACACACACACACACACACACACACACACACACAAACACACACACACACACACACACACACACACACACACACACATACACACACACATACACACACACACTGTAGGTGCAGTGGGAACAATGTACTCTGCTTTCTTGGGTAACACTGTGTACACGCATATAAATATATGTGCATGTTTTATATACTAAACTTTTATGTTGATGATGTCACTAAAACAGCAAAACATGCATGACTACAGGTATTGAGATATGGCTTTATTGGCCTGAATGTTCCTATTAAGGCTTAAAAGGCAAAAAGTAAAAAGTTGTGGTTATTCAGAAGCCATGTTGCTGAAATAATGTATGTCCTTAAGGACTCATTTGCATATATCCTACCGCCCTGCACTACATGCGGATTAAGGTATTACACACTGAAAACTCTAGCGTGGCTTGGGTTTTTCTGGTTGAATTGCTTGTCTGTGTGACCTTTTTACCCTTTGGTTTATACTTAAAATAATGCAAGCCTATAGTGTCTTTTTGTGTGGTTCCAGTTAACACCCATAGCTGCTTATAGTGTCCAGACCTTTTTGGGTGTGGCTTCTTTAACTAAGTGGTTTACCAGCTATTAATTGGCAGTATTACAAAGGGTAAGAGGACTTGTTAACAAAAATGACACTAAGACCATTAATCTACAATCCCATACAGTAGGCAAATTAATCACTGCCATTTATTATTTAAATTTTCATATTTATGTTCACATTTTCATAACTGAAAAACCTACATGCTACTATGGGGTATGATGTGAAATGCCATAGTGGGAGACAGCAAAATTCTTTGTTAGTGTTCATTTATATCTCACCATATTAAAGGTTATTGCTGGTGCTTTCGCATAATTTATGAAAATAAGCAATATTTCCATACGTACTTAATATTTCAAAACAAGAAGTGACTTATAAACTATTGCACATCATCAGGTGAAACCTTAGATGCTGTAGTAGAAAACTGACATTAATATTTATTTGCACTGTAAGTTGCACATTTTAAAATATATTCAGTGTTATACTGTTAAATATACAATTAAACATGAGTTCACTTTTCTGCAAATATCTCAATGAACACGCATTCTGAGAGGAAATTTTTGTTGTCATGTGAAAGCTTATCTCTGGCTACCAAAAGTGCTTTAACAATATACATCTAGGTTGTACAGTTTCCAAAATATGACTATTTGTGAAAGTTTAGTAAAAATATAATTCTGGTTTTGGGTGCATTGTAATATGGTACAGTATTTATACTTATTATCACTGTGAAAAATACTTCTTACTAATAACATTATACTTCCATTTGTTTATCTTATGCTTTTTAAGTTGATTTTTCAGAAAATGGAATGCAAGCATACCTGTCAACTGTCCAGAGTTTTGCTTCATATTTTTGACTTCTTTCTCATAAAATTGTGGTCTTCTGGTAACTTACTGGCAGATCATTGAGGACGAAAGTCAGAAAATAATGGCAGGCATTTGAGTTTTAGACTTCATGAACTTCAAAAAATTCATGCTAAAACAAAGCCTACAAGTCTGTTAACGTTCTAAGTTTGTAAAGGGCAATACGTGTCCCTATTTTTGAGCTTTTCTCTCCCCATTATTTGTGGCTTTGTCCAGATTTCTTGTTCTAAGAGTCTGAGAGGTAGGATGTGTGTAGACTGCTAGGCATGAGACATTTCCACACCACATAGGTGTTAATAATATATATATATATATATATATATATATATATATATATATATATATATATATATGTATGTATGTATAGTTATATATGTATATGTAAGTGTGTCTATATTTACACACTTAATAAAGGCACAGAAGGTCCATGTGTTCTTATTTTTAAGTGTCTGCACCATGCTATTCCTACAACGGTGTCACACAGGATAAATAATGAGTGCATATTTACAATTTTGTATGCATATGTGAGTTACAAACAGAAAGTAAATTATTTTAATAACTTGCTTTTTAATTGGTGTCATTGTAAGGGCATCCAATGTGTGACAGCATAGAATGAGATGGTAAACATTCCTGTCATTCCTGTCTGTTTTACCACTGATATCCTGCATCCCTCCCCACTGTGTTTCAACATGGTGAATAAAACAGTTTCTACCCTCATAGTGCCTTTTTAGCAATGTCATTCTTCTCAACTTTCCAACTTAATAAAGTCATATAAGGCCTGTATACAGCCTGTACAAAGCTGGAACTGCTCAACACTGAGTCTACAAAAGAAAATGCCTGGGCCTTCCTGACCCTTCAGCACACTTATTTCTGTGTAATTACTAAAACTTTGTTCCACCTTTTAGAAAACACCCATCATTCATTTAAATATTTCAGCAATGGTTAAGGGGCACTACTTTACAATCCCTGCAATTCTTTGTATCAAATTATGAAATGGTATCTTGGTGGGATTCAAGTGGTACACAAAAATAATGTTACATATATAGCTGTGTGGAAATAATGTTGCATGCTTTCAGAGAATGTCATTACAGTGTCTTACTGCATTTCCTAAAGCAGTGCAACATTTTGTAGGCTCCTTGCAGACAGAGCACCATCAAGGAGGTGTACAGTTGTTGATATTCATCTATCCACTACGCTGCAGAAAGGGAGAGAGAGACTGAGAGCAAGTGTGACATCTAAAATCGCTCTTTAGCTCCACAGTGACTCTGCCCAAATTGATTGGGGGAGAGTGAGAGACCCTTGGTAGGATGGACTTGTTCCATTACTGAAAATTAAACAGAAGGAAGTCATAATCCAAGATATTTTGTGGTGCACATTAGTGGAAATGATGTTATTTCCCAGCCATTGTTAACAAACGAAGGTGCAAATACTGCAGATACTGGCAGACATTCACTTATAACTCAGCTCTGTGATGCAGGGAACAGATTCATGCAGAGTTTAATTGTTGCATCACAGCATACGTTTAGTTAATTGCTATAATTCATTTCTCCCCTTATCTTTAATTATATATTTGGATTTTTTTAATAAAAATCTTCAATACTTTCTGTTAAATCACAGCCAAAGTAAATTTACTATATCTCTCTCTGACATCGCCTCGGGGGTAGGATAAGATATGCCCATAGACTTTATTGGACACATCCTTGTACATGTTTCTAGTAAAGTGTATACATGCATCACCATGCAATCCCTACACTGATGTCACTGAAGATAAAACTTCACTAATTACTCTCAGTGATAAAAACTTAGGAAAAAAACATAATTTTACAAAGGATTTTAACAAAAAAAGTACAGTTGTGTAACTAAACTTAACATAACAGTAGATGTTTGAATGATCACTCTCCGAGTGCCTTAGCTATATGGGTTACATCATGTAATGGATGTAACACAGCCAACCAGTTTCTAAAGCTTCAGGGCACCTTCTAAATGCTCAAACCATTATGCAGCTTAAGCTGAGCTGGCTAAAAAAGAACAGATTTGAGCACCAAGTCCCCAGATCTTTCATGCCAAATGAGAGATGGAGGCTGAGCCCTGACAGGACAAAGCTAGGAGTATATATATATATATATATATATATATATATATATATATATATATATATATATATAAATGGATTCACTTTCTAACCTCGAATTACTGAAATGTCGAATTTCAGTATCTCGAGGCTATAAAGCAGAATGTTAAAAATAGCGAAAGCTCATAATCGCGAATTCGAATATATGTCAAATTCGCGGTTATGACCTTACGCTGCATAATGTCCGGGATTGTGTTTTGACGGTGCACGGTGCCATGTGTGGATGTAGGTGTTATGTCAGGTAAGTGTTTTCTAAGGGTTGTGAGTGGCAGTTAGAGTGTGTGTGAGTGTGCTGATGTGTTTGATGTGTGTGTGAGGGGTCGGAAAATGTGCATGTGTGAGTCGGCTTCTGTTTTGTGTTTGTGCGATCTCAGAGTTAGTATATATAAGTGGGGGTGTGTGGGGGCGCATGAGTTGTGTATGTATGTAGTTTTGTTTGTTTTTGTTGTGATGTGGGTGTTGTGGTGTATGTGTAGTACTGTGTGTGCGTTTTTTTCGGTGTTTTGATTTTCGCAGTTTTTTTGTGTCGGTGTTTCGTGGATTCGGTTTTATAGTCTCGAGATACTGAAATTCGAAATTTCAGTAATTCGAGGTTATAAAGTGAATCCATATATATATATATATATATATATATATATATATATATATATATGTGTGTGTGTGTGTGTGTGTGTACAGATCTACTTCACAACGCCAAATACTTATAATATGAAATTCCATAATACTGAGCTCAGAATGGTGAAAACTCAAAACACTGAAAAATCAAAATGCCGACTCTCACTATACTGAAATGTCATAATGCTGGATTTCAAAATACTGAATCTCAACTCGCAGACATGACCTATATCTCCTTATACCACTCAGTTACTTCTTATAACAAAATAATACACACATCCGAAACTAGGTGGGTGGCTTTGCCCCCCACACCCCACAACTGTATATACTAACTCCAGAATCACACTACACTGGGGAAAAAATCATATACCTTTCACTTGCATTACAGTACTGTACACACTTCCCCTACTGCCAGGGGCACACAAAATGTCTGCCATATCACTTTGAATATGTCCCTAAACATTTAAAGAGACATACCTACATTTAGGAACAGTACTTTCTATGCTACTAGCAGTATTCTTACAGTCGGCAATTTAAGTTACTGTAATGCTTTTCTATAACAACCAATTCACAGTTGAAAGGAAACACATGTCAAGTTTGCAGTTTTAACATCAGTATTTTGGAATTTGGCTTTATGACATTTCGGTATAGTGAGAGTTGGTATTTTGATTTTTCAGTGTGTTGAGTTTTTAGAATTCTGAGCTCAGTATTACGGAATTCGGTATTATAAGTATGCAGTGTTACAAAGGAGATCAATATATATATATATATATATATATATATACGCACACACACACACACACACACACACACACACACACACACACACACACACACACACACACACACACACACACACACACACACACACACACACACACACACACACACCATGAAAAACAACATAAACGAAAAACTAAGGGGATAGAGGGAGGGAGTGGTTACTGCAGCAATGTTCATTCAAACATCTACTGTTATGGTACATTTGCTTACACAACTGTACTATCTTCATCACATTGTTCTCTGCTGCAGTAGCCTTAGCTAAATGGGCATATTACCATAGCTTATGGCATTTGGGAGATGGAAGTGGAAAGGTGCAGAAGCCCCTGGAGAATGGTCCTAGCAAATTCTGATCTACACCTAGAGAAGGAATCAAGCTTGCAGTGCCTTGTAAAGCTATGTACAGAAGACCAAGCTGCTTCTATAATACTTCTGGAATCCAACTCTTTCCAAAAAGCCATAGATGAAGCCAAGGCCCTGTTGAAACAGGTCTTGACCCTATTTGGAATAGCTATGTTGTGGTGAGAATAACAAAAGATAATAGCCTGAGACAACCATTTGGAAATAATCTGTTTAGACACAAGTTGTCCCCCCTCTCTAACCTTCACAAGAAGTGAACAAATGATCTAAAGATCTGAAAGATTTTCTTCTGCCAGGATAGTACCTGAGTTGTTTGTGGACATCCAAAATATGGAGTAAATTTCCTCCCCCATTTTTGGGTTTTAGAAAAGAAAACAGGGAAATGCATAGTTTGGCTAAAATTAAACTTGGATGCCACTTTAGGCATAAAAGAAGGATTAGTTCAAAAAAGCAATGTCTCTGTGGAAAATGAGATAGGGTTGACTCACCATAAGAGCTTTTAACTCAGTTACTCTTCTTGTGGAAGTCAGAACAGTCAGTAAAACAGTTTTCCATGTGAAGAATATCAAGCTAGCCTGATGAGCTGGTTCAAATGAAGCAAGTATCACCTTTTATAAAACAAAATTAAGATACCAAGGAGGAGCCATCAGTTTTTGTGGAGGTCTCTTATACAGAACTCCTTTCAGAAATATTTTCACATGAGAATGCACTGAAAGAAGGGATTCATGGGCAGATATGCTGAAATGGCAGATTAATGAACCCTGATGGAGGAGCAAGAAATGGCAAAAGATGGTAATTCACACAAATATTGTAAAACCAGAGAAAAACTAGCCTTCAATTGGTGTTGGTTATGTTGTTGGCACCAACTAGAAAACATCTTCTATTTGCTAATATATGATTTTCTAGTAGCATGCTTTCTAGCCTCCATTAGTACTTGTTGCATATCCTCAGTAAACAGGTGCATAAAGGGAATTAGGATCCTATCATTGCAAAGTTTATTGGGCTTGGGGTATATCAAATACCCCTATTCTTCTATGAGTAGATCCATTCTGTGAGGAATATTTTGGTAATTGCCCCTGGCCATTTCCAAAGAAGGGAGAGCAACTGTTGCTGGAAACAGAAGGAAGTCACCACAATGATCTTGGGGAATTTCTTCTAACTCTTCAGAAGTACCATGGATATCAGTGGAAAAGCACACAGGAACATTCCTGTCCAAGTAAAGGAAAAGCCATCAATCTTGCAGGCCTTCTTGCACAAAGTTCTGTAGAAGAATTTTGTCACATGATTGTTCGGAGTGGAGGTAAAGAAGTCTACTTGAAGAACCCCACACAGATGGGTCAAATCTTGGAAGACTTCCTGATCTAGTTTCCATTCATGTGAACCTGCCTTTCTCCTGCTCAGTGTATCTGCCACACAGTTTCATTCTAATGGGATACCAAATGCCTGCAGAGTGAGATTGTGCTGTATAGCTATATCCCAAGCTAACATGGCTAGTTTGGGGGAGGGGCAAGACTCAATTCTCCCTCGCTTGTTGATGTACCACATGACTGTGGTATTCTGTGTAACTACTTCAAGGGATCCAGGGGACCAAAGATGATTCAAGGAGTCAAGTGCCTTGATTAGAGCAAGTATCTCTTTGATATTTATGTGCTTTCATCTGTCCTTGGTGTCCCAAACACCTTGCATTTTTATCCCTCCTGAAACTGCTCCCCAAGCAAATTCCAAAGCACCTGTGGTGACTGACCATCTTGCAGCAGGATGGAAGAATCTGGATTTATGGATATTTACTGTCTCCACCAAGTAATTTCTCTTCTGGCAAATTCCAGAACTGGAGTTTAAAAAGATAACAGGTGTTGGTGCTGGGACCATAGAAGCTTCAGATACCATTGTATCTTTCTCATGTGGAGTCTTGCCAAGAGTATTGTGAAAATCATAGATGCCATGAGACAAAATCCTGAGCTATTCCCTTTCAGAAACCAAAGTCTGAGTGGAAAACCCTAGAAAAAGATCTAAGTATACATCTGTTTTTCCTGAGAAAGAAAAGTTCTTTGACCTGGGGTATCTAGCAGACACCACAGAAACACAATCCTGTGGGATGGAATAAAAAAAAAAGACTTCTAAATGCTCTCTTGAAATCCCAGCTTGTGTAAGAGATCTCCTACCCAAGTAAGAGACCCCTGACACTATGAAAAGGAAAGCAGGTACGCCTCAAAAGAAAGGGCAGTCTAGCCAGTCAGGATGATTATTTAAGGTACACTGTCAACTCATCTAAATATGGAAAAATGTGGCTACCCTGAAGCCTGCAATAAGCTATAACTGAAGCTAGAAACTATGTGGACAGTCTTGGTGCAGTGGATAGTCAAAATGGTAAGGGAGAAAACTGATAATGTGATCAGGAGGCACAAAAACCTTAAAACATGCATGAAGTCTGGATGAATACGGATGTGCTGAAAAGCATCTTTTAAATCTGATGTTGCCAGAAAACTTAAATGAGGCATAAGAAGTAACAAGTTGTGAAGTGACAGCATTCTGAACTTGGGCATTATTACAAATTAGTTTAGGAAAGAAAGATCCAGAACAGCATTTTCTTTCTTTGGCACCAAAAACATCCTTGAATACAAACCTTTCCCAAACTGGGAAGGAGGTACTGTCTCTATTACTCCCTGAGACAACATATGTTATAGGACAGGGGGAAATAGAAGACTGTGGTCAGGTGGATGAGGAACTACTCCTACTACCATCTATTACCTTGATGAATGATCCTTGGAACCAATTTGTTTGAAACTATCTGTTGCCAAAGAGAGAAATTGAGATTCAGACTTTCTAGAAGGGAAAAGGGGCAGCCAGGGTGGGGGTGGGGGGACATGGTTCCTTAAAAAGTCATTCTGACTTGTTAGACTGCCCTTTGTTGGGGGGGTGCTGTTTTCTTTTTGGAAACCCATTGCTATTTCTTCTTAACCATCCATTTACCAGCATTTGCTGAGACTGTTTATTTTGTTTTTGCCAAAATTGGATGAAGAGTTTGACAATCCCTTGGACAATTTGGAAAAGGAAGGCTGAAATATCTGAGACATTCTTTGTATCAGCTTACCACTCTTATCATACTTTTTCATAACCTCTGCAACAGAGAGACCAAAACTAAATCCCTATCCAAGGGAGAATTTAAAATCTCATTTTCTGTGAGTGCAGCCAGACAAACCTCCTCAAAACAGTAGGATGAAGTATCAGCAGAGCTATGCACACATTTTAGTGACCTGTGATATGAAAAAAAAAACATTTAAATTAGAGTTTTTCTCACAAGAAGAAACTGCAGACAAAACATTCATCCTGCTTTCACAATTAGTCAGAATAAACTTTAACATATGAGCCTGAAAATTCAAAATTCTGAAAATCACAAGAAAGAAAAAAAATCAGTCTCAAAAAGTCACTTTTTCTCAGTAAACAGACAGTAAAAAGAATTTTAATACACTTTGCCACCCCCAAAAGTAAAATAAACACAGTTTCTCCATGGGAATAAAAATGGTTTTACAGTGTTTAAAACAACTTTTAAACTGACAGGAAAAAATGTGCTGTTGTTTAAAAGTAGTGACAGTTCATTAACAGACAAATCCTTAGATAAAAAACACAAACTTTTCTAACTTGGAAGTACATTTAAACAATAAATTTTAAATGTAGTGTTTTTTTCTCAAAAGGAAACATATCTGTCCAGCAATGGAAGAGCACAAGCCAACCATTGATCCTCAAAAGCCTGCACAGGAATGTTCTCTTTGGCAGCAGGCAAACACTTAAGGGCTTGGTGGCCAAACTTATGTTTTTCAGGCAGCTCAGCTTGAACTTCTTAATGGTTTAAGTGCAAGGAAGATGCCCTGAAAGTTTGGAAGCTGGTGGGCTGCTATATCCTTGGCAGGATATAACCCATATAGCTAAAGCTACTGTAGCAGCAATCAATATGATGAATATCAAAGGCAATGGAAATCAACTGATAGGAGCAAAGCACTTTATTGTAATGTATTAATCAAATGCTGTGGTAATATACATTGGCAAAGCACATTAAATACCTCTGTTGTTTTATTAACTAAGACATGAAGAAGCATTGCACACTGGACCTTTTCTAGCTTGTATACTACTATTGTGCACAATATGAGCAAGGGCTAAAATGTTTGAATCCAGAGTTTCCAGTTTTCAGACAAATTACCATTCAGTTTTACAGACATAGGTAGTAGAAGTGAAGACATTTTAAACCAAAAATTAAGAACTGCAGCAATGAAATTGATGATGTAGAAGTATTATGAACAAAAACTGGAAATATGAAACTACTATATGTGACAATGACATTTAATACATGAAATTTAAGACACAATTGTTTTTATTGGAACATACTGTAATATTATTCACTTCAGTGCTAGTAATGTGAAAATATGAAAGAATGAAACTGTATGTCTGTTTTATTATAATGAAACTCAGAAAATTAATTGGGCTGCTTTTCCACATGACTATGATACTGTAGAGGCATTGAGATGAATTTGTATTCTGAGGAAAAATGTTTAAGGTGATTCAAAAACATGGTATACCTCAAAGTTAACATTATTCGGTGCCAAAAGTACCTTTATATCTGACATCACATAGTATAAACTCCCAGATAAGTACACATATATACAAAATGAACAAATAAAGAGATGCTAGGCATGACAAATACATACATATAAATATTTCAAGCATAGTGTCAATGCCCTTCTATCTTACCAATATACCAGAACAGTTGTTCCCATAATAATGTCCAGGCTATTCTTAGAAATATCTAAACTACGCTTGCTTTAAAGTAGTTTGGTAGTCTGTTCCATGTGTCGTCTACTCCCTCAGTGAACCAATTAGTACATTTCTTATTCCTATAAAATATTCTGCATAGGTTGTCTGAGTGAACCAATTAGTATACTTCTTATTCCCACAGAATATTCTACATAGGTTTTCTGACGATTCTCTACTACTTTTTGATAATCTCAAACCTTTCCAGAGATAGTTTTCTCTAACTGCCCTATATACCTGAATAAGATCTCATAAATATCTGTAAGAGACACTATAGAAGTTCAGATATTTTAGTCATTCATAATAACTTAAAATTTTCACATCCATGGATGCTCTTGGTAGATTTCTGTTGTACTCTTTCCAGTTTACTCATGTTTGTTTTCTTATAACATTTTCATATTGCTATTACATACTAAAGCTTGGGTCCAGTGTAACTAATAATGACGTCATCATTTCTCATTTCCTAGACATTATAAATCTTTTTATACAACCTATAGTAATGTAACTATTATTAACCAATTAGTTGATATGATTAGAAACAGTCAATGCTGAATCTACTCATATACCCAGGTCATTTAATGAATCTACAGTTTCAATTGCTGTGTGCTTTATTAAATATTCATCTTAGAATTTATGTCTCCCTAATCTCATATGCTTAGTTTTTGATGTATTGATCAGCATATTATTCTCCTGTGCCCAGATGGTCAATTTAGTCAAGTTCTTTTGCAGACATGTCCTGTCTGTAACACATGTAATCAGTTTACCCAGTTTCAGGTCATCTGTATACAGACTGTAAAAACACCTCAGATGAAAAGGATAGGTCTGAAAGATACAATCTAAACAAGTAAAGGCCTAGGATAGAGCCTTGTGGGACATGCTGACTGTAACTAAGAATTTCACTTCTCCAATTGCTGCATGATACTTGCCATGTCCTACTAATAAGCCATGCAGCTATCTATCTTATCAAGAGTAAATCAATACCTATGTGTTCTAATTTATTGGTCAGTGTTCTGTGTATGACCCTGTCAAATGCTGAAGTTAAACCTATAAAAAATTACATCACAGCACAAATTTTCATTCACAGCTGTTATTATATTGTTAAAGAACATCATGTCACATGTGGTAATAGATCTGTTTTCAAAATGTGTATGCTGATATATGGTTTCAAGCCCCAGTCTTTAAAGTTCTGACAATAACTTATCCAATATTACCTCCTCTATTATTTTTACATACCATGAAAGTAGACTTAAGGTTCTATATATGATTTTGGGTTTGTTCTACTCCCCTTTCCCTTAAAGACAGGTTTAATAAGTGCATGTCTCCAAACTTGAGAAATCTCTCCATATTTATATGATCTAGTGAATAATAGATATAATGGCACTATAAGTTCTTGCTAAAGTGTTCTCAGGTCATTGTTACCTATTTCATCTCCTCCCAGTGCTTTGTTGGGATCCAGTTTACATAGTTCTTTTCCAATATAATCTATTTTGATTCCACTGTCTAGGGTTAACCGGATATCACTAGAACAACTTATCGCCCCCTTTGTGGAGCCAAACTGTTTTGCATAAGATTTTGTAAACATATCTATAATCTGTTGTGTTTGAAAATAATTTTTAGAATCTACACACTGTTTATTAATGTATATGTCTTTACTCCTTCCACATCTTATGTATCTATAAAATGGTTTCCTATTATGCTTAACATCTTTAAATAAATTTTCTTCAATTTTTTCTTAATCTTGTTTCACACTATAATAAATTTGTTTGTTCAGGTCTATATTATGTTGCTGAAATGGCAAAACACAGAATGCAGTTTCAGCGACACATAAACAGCAAAAGACCACTAACACGAATGGCCAGGTCACCGATTTTTTTCCTAGAGAAAAAAATTGGTTGGCCATTGCCATGGAAATTGCCCTTTATCCCACTGTAGTGCAATCTCAGAGTTAGTATATTTAGTTAGGGGTGGGGTGGGGGGCACAGCCCCCCACTTTATGTTTGAGATGGTGTGTCATGTCTAGTTGGTCTACCAATTTTTTCCTAGGAAAAAATTTGGTTACCTGGCCATTTGCATTAGTAGTCTTTCACTGTTTATGTGTTGCTGAAATGGCATTTGGTGCATTGCCGTTTCAGCAACATAATATAGACCCATTTGTCCAGCTTGTTTATTTCAGTTTTCAAAGTTGTAGTACAACCTATTTTTCATTTATTATATTTTTTGTCTCTCACTTTAATCAGGTATCTCCCTGACATTGTGTGCCTAGATCCTGATGTTAAACATTTTTTTTTATTTTTTGCACTCAAACAATTTCTCTTTCAAAACTTTCCACATTTCGTATATAGTTTTTCCACTTAATGCATCACTCGAATTAGTTTTATATAATGACTATTTTGCTTCCATACAATCTGCAATTAATCTTCTATTTATTGATTTAGATGTCAGTTTGGGAGAATTATCTAGCAACAAATTAACCTTTATAACCCAGTGATCACTGCACATTAACAATGGTAAAACTTGACAATAAGTAACAAATTTGTACTATTATAAATAAAACAATAAAAACACCAATAAAGACAATTGTCATCAATTAGAAGTGGAAACAAAGACTGGTAAACATAATGCATACAGTCAAAAAGAGTACAACAAATAAACTATGTACAAAAGTGCTAATTGCCTAACAAAGGTAAAATAACAATTGGTCTTTTGCAATATGGCTCTTCTGAGCAAAAGAATGTGCAATTAGAGGCCCTAGTAAAGAAAAGGTAGGAGGAAAAAAACAAGAGAATGATGAGTTTATTGACCTAAGGTCTGTCATCTATCCCTAAATTGAGTGACAGGTGCAGAAAATCATTGCAAAATGTGATCAAATAATATACTCCTGTATTCAAGGAAATGTGAGGGTAATTTTTGATTATGCATTATAAGTCTATGAGCTGTTAAGTACTTTATTGCCATTTCTTTAAACCCTTTCCAAGTGAGTAAGGATCTATCTTTCCAATTTAGGGTAATATAAAATTTAATTAAAGTAAATAAAGTGACTAAGATATAAATTTGTAATTTTATCAAACCAGGTGGGAGGATAGGTAGAATGGTGAATTCCCAGGAGAGGGTAGAATTTTCAGAACCTATTTTGTAGTCTAATTCTGAAAGAACACAAAAGCTTACAGGTGCATTTACAACTCCAAAAAATGTGGAGGAGATCAGCCCTTTAGAGTTTGCAGTAAGGACAAAAAGGGGAGATTGTATGATAAAATTTGTTTAGTATTCTTGGGGTGAGGTATGCATTATTAAGAATCATAAGCTGTGTATAACTGAGTTTTTTTAAAGGGGGTTGACTCTGAGGTTATTTGAATAGACTCGTTTTTTTGGAAGACTCAGATTTTTGGGTCTATGTCAGTCCAGTAGTTTGAAATTTTCTTTAGGAACAGAAACAATGTCTAGTATGTGCCTTTTCCTGGTGTTTTTTTTTTTTTTTTTTTTTTGCATTCTGAAACAATTGCTGTTCATGAACATATGTTGCAAATAATTTTTTTAGTGATGTTGTGTCAATAGTATTTCGATCTGTTTCAGGTAAATGTAAGTCCCCAGCCACTATTATTCTTCCTTCCTGTGTTTCATGAAATGTATGAATTCCTCTAGGTCATCAGTACTAGACTTTGGTAGTCTATACACTCCAACAATTAATATGTTCCAGGGTTGTCTTTATTGTCACAGTTACACAATCTATAGTATTAGTGTTATCATTATATATGTAATAATCACAGGTCTCATAACTACCTTTAATCCCTATCATAACACCCCACCTGATTTTTTGTTAGAATGTCTGTATACCCTGACAGAACTGGTTTCCAGTCACTGTTCTTTAACCATGTTTCACAAACAATAACAACATCAGTCTTGTGAGAATGTAGCAATTTTTCTTATAATAAAACTTTATTATTAATGCTCCTTGCATTAACAACCATCAGATATGCAATGAATTTTGCTATTTCCAAATTGTTACATTTTCATCCTGGCAAAATCCTGCATTGTGTTTGACAAATATTGCAAAATATCTTCTGCAAAAATTCTCTTACCTGATCTTGTCAAATGCACACCATCCTGTCTGAACACACATGTGCTCATAATTAGGCTCAGATGCTCTACTGATTTCCATTTTTTAAAATGGGACATTTTTTCATGTAGGTATCCCCCCCAAAAAAATCTTTTCATTCACAGTGACCCGACTCTCCTTTCTATATGTGATTTGTAAAAAAATATGTCTTAACACCAGTACAAGCTATACTATCTAAGGGGGTTATAAGTTTCCTAGAACTAGTCAGAGAGTCTTTGCAAATGAGATCATTTGTACCAACACGAATAAAAACAGATCCATCCTTCCTTACATTAAGGTGTTCTAAGGCTTGTCTAACATCTTCTATTTTTGGTCCTGGCAAGCATAACACAATTCGATGTTCCTTATCTTCTCTGCATATGAAAGTATCAGTTCATCTAATAACTGAATCTCCAATTACAAGAATATCTTTTCTGACCAGATCTGAAGAATCTTTCTAATTCAGTAATATCTGCTCTATTACTTGTTACAAAGGAATGACCTTCATCACCATTAGTCTTATCAATCCCACTGGTTTCACTGCATATTATATTTGCAAGCATACAATTATCATCCAGCTGGCTTTGTACATCCCATGTTGTCAGCATCTACCATTCTTCTCTTTTTTCTTACAGTAGTATTCTTCAGTCCTTCCATGTTCAATTTTAATTTCTTCCTTTTCAACTGCCCCTTGCCTCTTTTTTCTACCTTCTATTTTGGAAACATGCTGCTTTTTTTGTAGACTGAAGGTTTTCTGATAAAAAAATGTTGTCATTCCCTGTAATATGTGCATTACATAGCAAAGCACTGTCCTTTTTATTCTCTTTACATATATTTATCAGTTTCTCTTTCTTCCTTGTTATTTATTGTGAACTTCCTCCTTTCGTTCTTTTTTTTAATTTCCTTCTAAACACTCTGAATCCTAAGATTGCTGAATACTTATATCCAGGATTCCAAAGTTGTCAGTGGCATTGTCTTGTTTCATAGGGGTTAAGTGATCTTTACAGACAATAGACACATCCTTTCCTAAATATGTTCTATTTGCTCTTTGTCTAATATTATTTATCTCACCAGTCCAGTCATTAATATATGTAACAACAGTTCTCCAATCTGTGCCAATTGTACAAGTGTAATCACTATCACTAAGTCTAGATTTACTACTAATAGTGATAAGCAAATCATCCAACTTTTGATATGAGCAACACAGATCACTAGTGTTATCAGGTGTTAACTTTAAATATACATAGCACTTATTACACTGTATAAGATATTTGTGCTTTAGCAAAGCATCAGTGGCATACTCATTTAAGGAATCCATATTCAGCTTCAAATGAATAAAAAATTATAAAAGAAAAGAATAATCAAAATCAGTTACCACAGAATTCAAAGAGAACTTAAATCAACTTCTTTGAGAAAAGTCTCACAAACAATATCAACTAAATAGTAAAGAAATACAGTAAAGTTGTTCTGACCGTACAAGGTCTGAAAGTCAAACAAAAGCTGGAATTTTTTTACGTGGCATGCGAATGTGGCGCAGTAGTTTCTGCTATCATTCACATTTGCATTTCTTTTTAACAGTAAAGGTCAATAAATCTCAAACCAAGGCAATATTGTTTAGATAAGCTCTGTAGTGTCCTCTCTGCATTCTGTGTGACATTATAGCTGACTAGGTCCCTTAAGTTGTCTATATTTTGCCTCTGTAAATCCTATCCCTTTCTAACCACAAACAGTGAAAATTTAAGGAAAAACAGCAAAACATAATCAAAGTAAATCTTATTGTCTACAAGCTATCCTGTCCTTCCTATAAACGGTGAAAATCAGGGGTAAGAAATAAAATATAAATTCAAATAAAACTTCTGTTACCATGCAACTCCACAATAAATCACAAACCAAGACATGATTGTTTAGATAAGCTCTGGATGATAGTCATTTAACAACTGTTTTGCTAAACTGCAATCTGAGATAAGTCACATGGCACACAGACCGAATTATATTCAAAAACACAGCTACTGCATCATTAATATATATATATATATATATATATATATATATATATATATATATATATACACACACACACACACACACACACACACACACACACACACATATACATATGAACCCATATGCTATATACAGCTCTAAAAAAAGCAATTTAAGCTATTTAGAGTTCATTTGTCTAGCAAAGTCAAACATATTCAGAGAAATGTAATACGTGAGATTACTCTGCAAAATTTACACCAACAGAAAACAAAATCTCAATGTTGTCAGAGTATGAAATAATGTAAATTTTAGAATACTTCTTAACTAGAACTTAAGCTAGGACCACAGCCTAGGACCACAGCATATATGGGAAATGTACAATGACTAATTCATTTCAAAGTGTGCATGGGGGGAGCACAACTGAAGCTGGAACAATTACCATTTATATTAAATATGAAATACATCAAATGTAGAAGCAGCAAGATTTGCACTAGGGGATTGCTGGAACAACACAGCCAGCTACACACTGACACACTGACATCATTCAGTAGAAGCTTAATACTTATACTGTTGCAACAGTCTTTACAAAAGTAAGACCAATAATACATATTAAGGTAGCAACAATAAAGGACAGAAATTGATGCAGAATCAAAACCAACTTACTATTAACACTGTTTGTGTGAAGAACACTCTTCTACTGCCCGTGAAGAAATGTAAAAACTCTTTAGCTTCTTTTTCTGTGATATCAGCTTTGTCCCCCCCCCCCAAATATTCTACAGTATAATAGGTTAGACATACCAACAGAAATGGTCAACAGAAATAAATGCACAGGTGCGGCTCATGCTATCAGACTGCATGACTGCAGCCCCCCCCAGCTGCAAAATGAAAGAAAAAGTATTTTAAAAATAAAATAATTAGCGTTAGTCCTGGAACTCAAACTGTGCATGTGTGCTCAGTGAGTTCCGGGTTTCTGTAAATCCAGCCTGCTTTTAAACCAGTCCAGATTACAAAGAGAAGGCTTCAGTGTACAGACGCCCAGAAGTCTATACGGCTTGTAACCACATAGACTGGAAAGGATTCAGACTGCAACATCTGCAGTCACATATGTAGATAGCTACTGAGTGGCTCTCGCTGCAAGGGAAGGGAATTGGGTTAGTTAGGAACCAATCTACAAGGGAATATACAGGTACAGTGTGTGTGTGTGTGTGTGTGTGTGTGTGTGTGTGTGTGTGTGTGTGTGTGTGTGTGTGTGAAATGCCCCAGTTAAATATGCCTGGTGGCTACAGTTACTCAGGCTCAAACCCATCCAAGTAGCAAGAGCCTGAATTCCCTACCCACCACCACTTGTGAAAACTGTCCAGATTTTTGCCTCATATTTTTGTTCTGTTCCTCATAAAATCTGTGGTTTTCTGGATTTTTATAATCAGTGAAGGATTGAATTCACTAAATATTGACAAGCATTTGAATTTCAGACTTCATATTCTTCAGAAAATACATGGTAATGCAAAACCTTTTATTTTCGCAGTTTCTTAAGTTTATAAGATCAATATTTGAAATTTGTCCCTATTTTTGGGGTTGCATTCCCCCATTATTGGCTTTGCCCAGGTTTGTTGTGCTAAGAGGTTGAAAGCCATGGTGAGAACTGAATTCAATGAATATGTTTGGAGGCTGTATTCCCCCATTATTGGCTTTGCCCAGGTGTATTGTGCTAAGAGGTTGAGAGCTATGTTGAGAACTGAATTCACCAAATGATAGCCATTTAAGTTTCAGTCTTCCTGTCTTTCAAGAAACAGCTGATTTGGCATAGTGGTATGTTGCTCTGACTGTAGTGCACAGGGTCCTGGGTTCAAGACCTGGCAGTGAAATGCATGGTAGTAACACAACATTCTATTCTAGCAACTTTCCAAGATTATACAAGCAATGTTTAAAATGTGTCCCTGGTTTATGGGCTTTTGTCCCGGCCCCCAATAAATTTTGGCTTTTTCCAGATTTCTTGTGCTGGAAAGTTGAGAGATACAGTTGAGTGTCAAGTGGATTTTACAAGGAGCTGAGAGCTTCAGGGGAAGAGAAGTTTAGTGCTGCTTATGCTGAGTCTGCTTGCACTGTTAAAAGCATAACAGGCTGAATACTTGCTTTGATGCAGAAGGCTGTGGGTTCTACTCCCATAGTATGTAGATGCATTGGCTAATACTGTACTGTGTTGTACTTTTAAAGAGGGTGGATGCTGCAGTCCTGAGAATGTCCTCTTTGGCGGAGATACCTAGTAACTATGAACCTGTTATCAGTTTGCCATCCATTCTCTATTGCAATATTATATTACTAGCTTATCATATTTTTAATGAAACATAGGCAATTTATTCGTCAAGGGCAATAGGTACCTTTTGTAGATGAAACAATGAAATATAAAGTTGTTTGCTAGCAGCAACCTCTTCATTAGTTACAGATTTCTTTAATGTGGAATTATTTAGATGACTTTTACTTCTGCAGAGATCATGCATATTTACTGATTCTGGTGTATTGTTGAAGTTTGAGTAGACTTTTATGATGGAAATTTTCTGAATTGGGCAGTTTTGTCATTATTGGTGCATGCATTTTGTTTCATTGTTTACTGGAAAAATGTTCAAAACAAATTAAAAACACCCTCTAACAACTGTACTGTATTGTACAAGGAATATAATTTAATACAATCAGGAAGGTGTTTATTGATTATCTTCAGCTCAGGTATGCCCCCTCTCAGTTCTTGGTTAGATCTGTTCGATTAGGAACCAGTTAAATCAATTGTCTACAAGCACAAGCATTTTTGTTACCGAATATTTTCACTGATTGAGTCTGAATGCTACTGAAACTGATGAAGCCGTATTGAAGAAAATCACTTTTCTTAAATCTTCATTTTTTTTTGGAGGGGGATACTTATTGCCCACACCTAGGCAGCTAAATCCATTGTGTAGGACTTCTGCCCCACAATTCTCCCAGCTGAACTATTCTTCTCAACTGTCCAGATTTTTGCAGAATGAATAGATTTTTGCTTCTTGTTTTTGGTTTGTTCCTCATAAAATTTGTGATTTTCTGGCAAATCATTTAGGAATGAAGTCACTAAATAATGACAGTCATTGAGTTTTAGACTTCATACCCTTCAGAAAAACGCATGCTAAAGCAAGACCTGTTATTCTATTAACTGTCTAAGTTTATACAAGAACAATTTTTAGTACTGTTTGTTCCCCTAATATATTTGGCCTTGTCCAGATTTCCTACGTTAAGATGTTGAGAGGTACGTGCAAATAAATTGCTTTATAGAATTAGGTATATCCAAACCTCTCAACTGTCCCCATTTCTGGCTCAAAATGTTGCTCTCCCCCAATAATCCCTCTGCAAAATGGCAATTTTGAAAGAAACATAGAGAGTTTACAATTAATAAATAATTGTAATGATCAGAGTTACAGATTACTTTTATTTCAGAAATGCATGTAGATTCCCTTATTTTGTCAGCGGCTCAGCTTAACAGTACTAATATTAAAAAAAAGTGTCCCTTCTTTGACAGGTTCCCAGCTGTATTGTGTGGCTATTTTATATTTTGTATCACATTTCTGGTCTGTTTTTCTGGCAAATTAGTGGCAAATCATTAAAGATTAAAGTTAGAAAATAATGACAGACATTTGAGTTTCAGATTTCATACCATTCAGAAAATTCATACTAATGCAAGACATGCTATTCTATTATCTTTCTAAGTTTATAAGAGCAATATTTTAAAATTGTCCTTATTTTTGGGCCTTTGTCTTACTTCTATTTATGGCTTTTTCCATATTTCTTGCTCTGAGGTTGAGAGGTATGACAAATGTGCCAGGGTCATCACCATCAGCCAGAGACATTTCAAATTGTGACATACTTGTTGTACCCTACTCCCCCGTGTAGTGACTTGATGTGTCCAAGCAAGGTAAGGAGCAGTTATGCAGTATAAGTGTGCAGAGTACCCCCCATCCAAGGCAGACACAAGTAATACAGTGGCTTTTCATCTGTCCTTGATTTTATAGAATGTTCTGTTTTTCTGTCATATTTTTATATTGTTGATTTATGCTTCTTATTATTCAGAAAATGCATGTTGTTACAGTGCCTACTGCTCTGTATTCAAGTAGCAATGCTTTAATAACTATCAGGCAAGCTTGTCTGAGACTGTAAGATGCAAGTAAGCTTTAATAAGCATACTGTTAAAGAATTACCAACACTGAAAGCCTTTTTGTTTTTGCCATGCAGAGAATATTTACATAACTAGATAGCGTATAAGCCTTAGGTATTGAAATGCATATGACAGTATTTGTAACAAAGGACAGGATTACAGTAATTTCAGAAGCTCATTACATTTGTTGGAGACTTGCAGTCATCTTTGCAGGCTTTACCCGTAAACTAAACAGAATGCCAATCTACCATGTGTGGTCCATAACCTGTGCAGTAAGCAATTTATCTTGAGCTTGTTTTTTGTTTGCTGTTCATTTTTTACTTTGATCATGTTTTCCCCATGAAACAAGTAGATAGTTGTTGTCAGGTAGCATGTGTTTTTTTGGATAAGAAACATTTTTACAAGTGGGGGTATCACAGAGATTGCTACTTTCAACATGCTACTTGGAGTTGGTACTTTTATAAAGCTGAATATAAATTATAATTAGAACTGCAGTGCAAGGAGAATGGTTTGAGATGAGTGCTGCTTGGTTTTTATACTTGATTTTGACTGGCATTTCAGTAATGTATTTAAAAAGTAATTTTTTCATGCCTCACAACCTTTTTGTTTCCATCAAGATATTAAGTAAGCTGCTATGTAGCCAGTGCTTTGAAATATTTTTTTTCTTCTCCACTTCATTTTGTCTTGAGTGGACTCTCATAATGATGGTTTGGCACCCAGGGCAGTGTATTTAATTAAAGCCCCAGTGTTTGTGGTATTGAGCATAGCCCCACCCTTTTCTAGTTGACCACGCCCCCTCCCATTGGCCCCACCCATTCAGCTGTCTCCTGCAGCCCCTCCTTTGAAATGAAGTCACCAGCCACCACTGTAAATGCATACATACATACTCCCCATAATTCTGAACAATCCCCTTGCTGTGTATTTGTCTCGATAAGAAAAAATAGAAAAGTCTGCTACTGCTGCAAAACTAGAAGCATTTTTTAACAAAATGTAGGTTATACTACAAGAAAATGCTTGTTTCCTAAACATCAGTCACAGAAAGGTGTGGGAAAAAAGAAATGGCAAACTTGATGTCTGTTATTATAAAATAAGTGCATAATTCATCACTGCACACTGTATTTTGGGGATTGCACAGCTGAAAATATTGGATCCAGACAGGTTTAACACTTCTTAATTAAAGCTGAAGTGACTAAATTAAATGATGAAGATAACAATAAAAATGTACATTTAAACTTAAAATAAAAAGTTGAATTTTAATTCCTAAGTCATGAAAATAAGGTGCCCATTTACCTGTGTTTTTGAAGGTTCTGCCATTAGGATTCCCTGAAAAACTTTAGACAGATCTCTCAGGTTAAAGGTGTAGTGTGATTTTGAAGGTGTTGGCAATAGCTGAGATGTAATAGTTGAATATACTTTGATGGTAGCATCAACCAGGGATTCTTTCATGAACAGTATACTGGGGGCTCCAGCTATATATACATATAAAAAACAAATCATATAGCAATATAAGTTCAACAGCATTATGGCCAAATTAAAATAAACTTTTTTAGAAACATGAATGGATAAACTCTCATATACAGAGAGACTGACTACACCAATTCTGAAATTAAGAGAACCAAAGTCAAATGATCATAGTACACAAAAATATAAATGCGATTAAACAACTATATGGCATTCTATGATGCAGACATTTATTACTAAGAAGGAAATATAATAATACATATCTATTAAAATTATTTTTTAATATTTTAACTCCATTATATTTGCATATGAAATATCTTCCCATAACAAACCTTCCACAAGGAGGTCTGAAGCTCTCTTACTACTTATGTGTGCTGCCTGATCTGATTCTTTTATATGAAATAATTCTTTCCTTTTCATATGACCTCTGGCCCTTACAAGCTATAAGCCAATAAACGCTTCTCAACAGCAGAATTTACACTACTAAAATCAGCACACGGTAATAAAATGAAGACTGTTAGCATAAAAAATAGTAAAACAATTTCTTAGTTAGATATATATGCTTTAAGTGATGACAGATGATCTGGCAATGCAAATGAAAGCAAAAATAAACAGTCATGTATCTTACAAAAGACAGGTAAGTGTTAAATAGCAGATTTGCTAGCTTGGGAAGAAATACTATGATACATTTATGTATTTACTGCATTTTGTTACCCATATAAGGTTTGGTGTGAAGACTTTTTCAGTGGTGACACAGTGAGCAACTATTCACCATAAAATGCATCTTGTGACTCCAATAAATACAGGCCACAGGCCAAGTGTGACTGGCATGATGAACAGTAAATAAATAAGCAAGCAAGCATGCAGTAAAAATTAATACTATTAATACTGTTTCAATATAGATACACAGTGTTGGGCAGAACTGAAAAATAAATGACTGGAAGCCACAGAGAAAAAAATCTTAAAACTTTCAGATCACTATGCATTTTAATAGTGAAAAATACATTGGAACAATATGTGAAATGGAACTTTTATTACTTCAGTGTACTGCGTGGTAAATCCTTATTTGTTTAGTTCACTGCTTCTCCTTAAAAGAGTAGATAATGTACTAATTTAGCCATCATTCAGTTCACCATGTTCTAAATCACACAAGTCATAGAACATCTTGTTTAACCAATGTTAATTACTGTGTCTGACATAAACTTTCATAAACACTGTGGCAGAAATAAATTGCCTCCTTCCTGCATAATTTCACAGACAAGACACATCTCAAGTGCTGTGTTTATTAAAGTACCCAAAGATGCTGGATGAGTGAATGATTTTATTCTTTGCTCAGCAGTTTTCCTCATTGTCCTCTTAAATTATGTGGAGCTGAGAGATTTCCAATAATCGCAGTGTAATAGTGCTATAATGGAGTGCCTGCTCTGTGGGCTTCAGTGGTTTGGTGAAACTACTGGCTGACGAATAATGAAAAAATATCAGACCAAAGTGGGGGAGATAAGACATGGCTTGTTGAGAATGTCAAACTGGAACAGAAAATCCAGCGAAGGGCTTAAAAATAAACTACAGTGCTACTCCAGTCTACTGTTCCAAATGAAACCACCAAAGGTGTCAGGATAAAAAAAAGTTTTATTATTCCATAAGAATGAGTGCTTTCATCTGTCTATATCCAAAGACTTCTTCAGATTCAAATACAAACTGCAAACACACACCTTATATCCATGTAATTAATCACCTGACCCACTTAATAAATGCTTCCCCTCTTATTCATTAAAGGTATACACATCACAATGTATAAGAACAAACAATAACTTGCATATATACATATAAACAACATTTAAATTTTAAGAATAATAGCTAAAAAGTCATAAAAAGTTATACATTGTAAGACTTCAATTTAAGAATGCAAGTAATGCTTGCATAGTCATTTAATCCAGGTGGATTAAAGGCTGCCAGCCTAATTTGCCATTTTAATTCATGTGCCTCAAGTATATCCTTCCATGCCCCCCCCCCAGGATTCTTTACCACAATTTCTAAGTCAGCAAAAACAAACTTGTGACCAGCATGTTGACTCGCATGTTTTGCCAGAGCATTACTATCTTTTAAATGCTTAATGTCCAGCTGGTGCTCATATATACACTCCCTAAATTGCCTTTGGGTTTTACCCACATAGAATCCCGGGCAACAAGTGCATAGGGCCACATATACTAAGCCCTTCGTATTGCAATTGCAATAAAGACGATTGTTTGATTATTTGGTTCTTAGTTTAAAAATAAATCAAACAACCATCTAGCTCAATGAAAATCTCACTAAGGTAAGAGAGCCTACATCAATTTCTTATCCCCATAAAGTTCAAAGCAATGAGAAGTCCAGTCTGTTGAATTAGAAGATGCTTTCCCTTTAAACATAACACTAAATAAACTAACTAGAACAGATAGAAATTTGGATGACAATGTTGCAAAAACAGAGAAAAACAATAATGTAGATGGAAAATGTACTCTTCCAGCACTCAGAAACTATAACTGAGTTAAAGAGAGATTATTAGGCAAGTGTACACACAGATAATGGTTAACATAGTTAGGCTGGAATAAATGGAAATGAAAATGGTTGACCTGGAAGATAAAGCATACCACAAAAATATATTGCTCATGGGAATTTCAGTGGTAGATTCTCAAGAACAGATAGAATAATGATGTCAAGAGAACATGTTTATTTATTAATTGTATTTATTTATTTAAATTTGTTTACCGGGGGAGAACCCTGATCAAAAATCAAAAATCAGGCTCATCCCAGGTTGGCTTATAATGTAACAAAACAATCTACAGTAAACAATAGCAACAATGATTTACATTTATGAGTAAGCATAGAATATCTAACAATATATACAGAGAAGGTATAACAATATATACACAGTTACAACGGAATAGAAAAGGGGAGAACAGAGCTAAAGTAGGAGGCGTGAAAGTGGTGGCAATACAGGCAGTAGTAACTAGGATAGGAAAGCTAATACAGACCAGTAAGACGAAAGAGGGGACTACATTATGTGTAGTAGGTTAAGAGCAGTAATGGTGAGATAAGATCAATCACAGTTTAGGATAAGTTAGTTAATCAGGTAGGTCAACTATCTGGAAGGTAAAGGTACTACACAGTAGGAGATACCTCTTAGGTGACATGCCTTTTAGATGGACAGTTGCATTTAAACTGTTTTAGTAAATATTGTTTGAAGTGTAGCCTGAACAGGGTAAAGTTTGTGTGATCAGTTAAATCAGGAGGAAGAGACTGCCAGGGTTTTGAGGTCAGTACACAGAAGCAATGGCTAGTAGAGTGCAATCTGACAAAATGGGTTTGTAGGGAAAGACCTGCACTGGCTTGGCTAAAAGTTGGAAGAAAGTGGGGGATGTCTAGTTTTAATATCTTGAAGAGTAAGAAACCAAGAAGAAGATTTGACCTGATCTGTAGTGGAAGCTTCATAGCCTTTGAAAGTGTAAGGCAGTGAGTACTTTCATTCCTTTTGGAGTTAGTTATGATTCAACTTATTTTACTGGAGAAATTCTGAAGGGTGGAAGTATTTTTGACATAATCAGATGCAAACAAGGAGAAATAATAATCAAGTTGAGCAAGGAGGATTCCTTTTCCTATAGTAGTCCTTGCTGGATGTTGAGAAAAACTAAGATATTTTTTGGCCCAGAAGAGTATATTGTTCTTGGCTCTCAGCTTTTCTACATGCTCATGGAAGTTAAGTGACTGGTGTAGAAAGATCCCACAATGTCTAAAGGAGCTGCTAGCTTCATTGGTTTGTTATCACAGTTGAGCATTTAGTTTGTTTACTGGGACATAAGCAAATTACAGAACTGGGTGGATTTGGATAACCTTTTATGAGTGTCAGATAATATGAACTTTATTTTTTGGCATTGAGCAGAAGAGTCTGAGACTTCAACCAGTGCTATAGGTGAAGAAGGTCCTTTTGAAGTTGAGTTTCAATTGTATGACATGAGGGATCAGATCAATAAATGACCATATCATCTGCATAAAGAAGTAGTGGTAAATGGCTCAGGTATAGTAATGTTTGTTGACAAACGAGAACAAAAGAGGTGCTAGACTGGAGCCTGTGGGAGCCCAAACTGAATGTGGGAACTGTTGGAAAGGTCCTATCTTTACCTGGAATGAACAGATGGAGAGAAAGCCTTTGAACAATGCAGTAGCATCAGGGCTGATCTCAATGTTTTGCAGGTAGAGAAGTAGAATTGGGTGGTTGACCATGTGAAAAGCACAGGTTAAGCCAATGAACAGAGCTCTACTAAGTTTTCCTTTATCCACACTAATTAAGATATTGTCATTCTGCGTCCAATGAGCAGGCATTGTGCTTCTACCAGCCCAGACTTCATGCTGTTTGATGGTGAGCAGGTGGTATTTTTATAGGTAATTGGTAAGTTGATTAATTATTTTTTTTTAAGAATTTTACCAAGGTGGGTAGGATGCAGATGGGACAGAAGGGACTACAAGAAGCAGACTTGATTTCTTCTGATACTGGTCTGGCAAAAAACGATTTTCCAATATTTGGCATAGTAGTAGTGACAAGGCAAAGGTTGTAAGTGCGCTTAAGAGGAGTTGTGATGAAATATCTGCAGTAGTACAAGAACCAACAGCAAAAATTGTCAGGTCAACATGGTTAGGCCATGGGAATATGTTCAAGTACAGATAAATTTGCTAAGAGATGAATTTTTTAAAAGTATAACTTAAATTGAGGGGTTAGGCTGTTTTTGTTGTGTACCTGCATTTTGGGTAGTTGAGGATGTGAGAAGGCTTCAGAATTCTCTAAGGAAGTCAGAGAGTGAAAGATTACCAGATAAGCAGCGTATGTAAACAAGACTGGATAATTCATTCAGGGAGGATTTTCCTGTTACTTTATTAATTTCCTGCCAGAAACATCTAGGTAAGTGAAGATTGGAGGTTTTCTTAGCTTGTTTGGTTCTGAGATTATGTGCGGCCTGTTTGGTGAAGTTCCTCAGAGTTTTGTAATAGTCAAAGTTGTTGGAAGTGGGGATCTTGTTTGCATGTTTCTCAGACTTCATTGCATAGCTTCTTTAGATATTTAAGCAATTTGGCGAGCAATTCATTTTTCAGGTCTTTCAATAGCACTGAGATCACTGGGAAGTGGGTGTCTTGAAGTGAGAGGAATATGTTTGTTAGTTTACTGGTGGTAATATAAGCATTAGGAAGTAAAGAACTGGGGATCAATTAATAGAAGCAATCTCTAAGTGTAGAATGGCTATTTTATGAGGAGGCTTAGGCTTGTAACTGGCAGGGGGTATTTGACTTGTAGATTTTGTAGGGAAAATATGATGGGGCAATGATCACTAACAGTGGGTGGGTAAATAGAGACAGAGGAGATATTGTTTGGAAGGACTGCAATAATGAGGTCAAGACGTGAGTGGTGACTAGATCTGGGGTTGGGTCTATTTGTGATATCTACTAGTTGGAGTCTGCTGAGGTATGCAAGAAATTCAGTTAAATCATGCTTAACTGGGATCTGATGGTTAAGTTAAAGTTCTCCAGGATGATGCATTTATTTGGTTTGATGTGAGAAAGTGTGGACAGAATATATATATATATATATATATATATATATATATATATATATATATATATATATATATATATATATATATATATATATATATATATATTTTTTTTTTTTTTTACATTTGTAGAGTGAAGCACAGAGTGGAGTAAAGGCAATTGCCAGTTATAGAACTTGACTGGATGTTTAGTTAGTAACCATTTGGGGTTGGAATCAATAGATGCATTGGCTTTGAAAATAACTAGGATGTTAACAGAGGATTTGTGCAGTAGCATTATGCCACCACCAGGTCTGGTGCCTGGACAGGCATCAAAATAATAAGTATTTACAGGGAAGAAACAATATAAATGATGATGGTTACTCTTTAGCCATGACTTAGTTATTACAAGGAGATCATGGTAGTGGGACTGCAGAAAAAATGCTTATGTTGTCAGCCTTGTTTCTAAGGCATTTAGCACATGATAGACAATCTGACTTTGGAGTGTGTATGCACTTGTGAACCTTAGAGGTGTTTAGAGATGATGACGTTGATGTGGGAGAGAAATTGTCTGATTTGAGAATTGTAATGCAAGAAGTAGGTGAAATAAGATGGAGAAAATATGTGGTGCAAGAGATATGAATTTTAATACTGTCAGACTAGTAGAAGTATGAGAGGCGGAAAGAGTGGCTGTTGTGGAATGCGTACATGGGAATGAAAATTAGAGAAATACTGAGGTGATAAATATTATAGTAGTGTGTCAGCAGATGTTGTTCAGATGTCTGAGGATGTGCTTTGACTTAAGCTTGTGTGTCCTGAGAGGAATGTAAAAATTAGTAGAATAGCCAAGCTAAGGGTAGGTATTTGTTTGAATGTGTTGTTAAGAGGTTGGTCAGATAATGAGATATGTGGGTGTGGTACAGAATGGTTAAATTTGTGTATATGGGGAGGTGAATGTGGAATTGAGGCAGGAGGGGAGCAAAGTGGGCCACATCCCCACAACTGCAGGTGTCAACAGGTCTGCAGTTGCTAATAACACCTGAGAGGCTTGCCCCCTTTCTGAGAAGGATTAGCAAGTAAGTGTAAGAAAAAATGTTTTGTGTGCAGTTAAAAAACAATTAAAGCTAAAATGTCAGATGTGACACTAAGTAGTGCAGGAAGAGATTGTCCACCTAGTGCAGATGGAAACACAAGTATTAAAATCATTCATTTGATTGTAAATAAGGATGACTTACCAATTACCCTGCTCCAGTGATGGTTAATATAAAAGTAAAACACAGACTCATGGGACAACACTGGATATTTCCTGCAGTATTTTGTGATTCTAAATAGTATCAGGCACAGTGGCAAGGAAACTTGTCAAGGAACAACAGTGTTCAAATGGTGAAACATTTGCTGATGTTTTGGGTAGCAGGAAGAAAAATTGGAGGGGTGAACTAAAGCAGTATGCCACAAACAAGCACAACTATGACAGACTGGCACTAAAACAGCATCAAGAATGGTTAAAGACTGATGCAGAATGGACAAGCTTGAGGGATACAAAGACTGGAACTGTTCATAACACAAGCAGAGAAAGAAGACATTTTCAAATGGGAAGGGAAATACAAGAAAAAAGGATTACAATTTACAACTTTGCAATTGAAACTCACCAAAGGCACAAATAAATTTATCAATAAGATTAAGGTCAAGATACAAAACTGGATATATGAAACTTGGGATTCAGAACTGGAAGAGTCAGATTAGGACCTGGGGACATTTTTCTTTTGTTTTCAAAGATTTTTCAAAGAATTATATACAACAGATTCTAAATATCAGGTAGATGACAAGGAACAGTATTTGCAGGACAAGAACCCCCCCCCCCCAAAGTAATGGATGAGTAGGCTATTTAATTTCCCCCATTAATAGAAATTAAATAGTGGAGTAACTCACTAAATTGCAAAAAGGCAAATCACTAGGTTTAGATGGTACAACACTAGAATTATATAAAATAGGGGAGAAAGTACAGTTGTGTAACAACTTACCATAAAAGTAGATGTGCAAATAGACCACTTTTGTAGTAATGCTGAAGTATCATACCAAGGATAGCATACATCTGGGCAGTATGACAAATATTAGTGCTACTTCATAATGAGCCATACATTCGAATGTAGACTTAAGTATGAAGACTATGTTCTGGTATATAAAGGAGAGTACAAGCACAAAAATCATTTTCTTGCCCCAAAGAAAAATGAGACTTGCTATACAGAGGAGAAGCTCAAGCAGATGTCGGGGTGGGGGGTGGGGGGGCAAAAATGGATTCCACCTCAGCCAAAGGAATTAAAGAGGAAACAGGAGCTGGTGGAAGGGTGCACATACTGCAACAGTGATCTATTTGAGCAGCTAATATTATGGTAAGCTCTTATACAACTGTACTATGTTTAGCATTAAATCACTCTTACAGTAATGCTAACAGATGGGATGATTATCACAGGATCATAGGAAGTTACTAGGCTAATGGCCCTAGGGCCCTTACGAGCCTAGCCAAGTTCTATCCTTATTTCCATGATCAGAATCTACTGCCCCTGTCCAGAAAGGACATGGGTGAACCCCCTCCCCGAGGTGAATCTACAGTTACCCACCCAACTGTCCAGATTGTGTTTGAAGAGGCCCAATAAGGTCCTCTGTTTGACATGAAGTGGGAGTCTGTTCCAAAGGTGTGGTAACATCTGGGAGACAAATCTGTCCCTCCAGCATGTTCTATTAATATCACATACCAGGTTAAGTCTTTAGAGAGAGTAACCCGTGTACCATTTGACTTGTGGATATGCAGCATTTCCAATAAAGTAGGGTCATAGATTGCCTTATATGCAAGGCAGAGATTGCCTCTGAGTAGTCTCTATGAAACAGAATAAAGTGAGAGTGATTTCAGACAACCACATAGGACACATGCTGAAGACACTGAATTTTCCTTGTGGGGAACCTTTGTGGTCTCTCCAATTGCTGCAGGTGCTTGGAAAGGTACATACCAAAAGGGTCATTGTACTCAATTATTGGCCTGATGAGGGAAAAGTACAGGGAGGTTATAACTTCTTTTTTTTCTGGAAGCAATGCCCTTACCTATGAGATGAGCAATACAAGTAAGGTTGCTGTCAACCTGTATGCCCAGGTCTCTCACCACTGAGTGTGTACTTAGGGTGTTGCTGTTGATGTGGTAGTTAGCAGGAACATCACACTTACCGAAAGGGATAATACATTTTTTTGCAGTAAGTTTAAGACCATGACTTTGGCAGCAATCATTTGTTTGTGTAAGACCCTCTTGTAGGATGTTGACATCACTTGGAGATTCTATGACTGCTCTCAGTTTGCAGTCATCAGCAAACTTTGGCAGCCAGAGACATTTAGTTTTTGCTTGTACTTCACAGAAATAGATTCCAAACAGTAGAGGTCCTAGGACTGATCCCCGTGGAACACTACTGGTTACAGGTCTGCTGTTGGAGGTGGATTCCCCTATTTTGCCTATATGTGTTCTGTCAGTGAGCCAGTTAGCGACCCATCTAATGATAGAATGGTTAATACCTGGCTGGGTGAGTTTGTCAATGATGCCTGAGTGGGGGATAGTGTCAAAAGCCTTGGCTAAGTCTAGGTAGGCTGTATGCACAGTATGCACAGATTTACCCTCGTCCAGGGCCTTGGTGACTATCTCGAAGAAGTCCACCAGGTTTAACAGGCATGATCTCCCTTTGACAAATCCAAACTGAGTAGGGTCAAGTGTTTGGAGATTACCTATATCTTTGTTGATAAGGTCCATGATGACTCGCTCCATGGCCTTGCAGATAAGGCTAATCAGGCTAATAGGTCTATAGTTCCCAGGGTCAGTGGAAGCATCGGCTTTGTGCAAGGGAATAATGGTGGCCATTTTCCATTCAACTGGGATGAAGCCGGTGCGTAGACTATGATTGAAAAGAGTACCCAATGTTGTTGCTGATTCTTGTTAGAGCCCATGTAGTATGCAGCCTGGGATGTTATCAGGTCCCATAGATGCTGTGTTTTTGGCCTTAGAGAGGGCATTTATGCCCTGCTCTTTAGAGATACAAAGTAAGAGACAGGTGGTAGAGATGTCATGGGATATGTGTGGCAGGGACAGGGGAGTGAAATTTTCACAGAACCTGTTGGCCAACAGGTTTGCTATGTCCATAGGCTCAGTACATGCGGTATCATTAACTACCAGTTTGACACAAATCTGGGCCTTTTCTTTTAGGTTATGGATGTAACTAAATCAGATGTAGCTAGAAGATTCCTAATGCTTCTAGATAGACAGAGAGGGGGTAAATGAGACAGAACTAAAATCCAGTAAATGTGTAAAAAGAATACACTGCAGGGGTAAGGTACCTCCAAGCAAGATACTGTATTAGAACAAAAACAGCAAATGGTAGGTACTCCACAACAATCGAAGCAAACCACTGAGAAAGACTTAAGTCTGAGGAAGCATCCTTGGAGACGCGAAAGTGCTTACTTTTGTGGAATAAAAAAGTATTTTTCAGTAATTTTCAGTGGTTTGCTTCGATTGTTGTGGAGTACCTACCATTTGTTGTTTTTGTTCTAAAATCCAGTAAAGCTTGAAGTATGGATCTAGGAAATCCAGTTCTGGCTACAGAAAATACATAAATCTTGTAATGCTCTGTAAAAATGTGAATGAAAAATCAAGTAGCTGCCTCTAGTATAGAGTTGAAATCAAGCCCATTGAAAAGACAGCAGAAGAAACTAAAGCTCTTGTAGACTGAGTTTTGACAATACATAGAATGAATTTCCCATGGTTGGAATAACAAAAAGAGATGGCAAGGGATATCCATCAAGAAATGTTTTGCTTGGATAGTGGAAGACCTTCTGTTTTTGCTCCAAAAGAAAATGAACAACTGATCAGATTTTCTTAAGTTTTATCCAAATAAAATCTTATTTGCCTGGTGACATTTAGCAACTGCAACATTTTTTACAGAACTAAAATCCAGTAAATGTGTATTATTTTGAGGGTAAGGAAAAATACAGGAATGTGTACTGACTGAATCTGAGCCATTTTAGAGATCTCTTTAGGCATAAAGGATGAGCTGTCCATGGGAAAGACCAGAAAAGCTAGAATAGGCATCATGACTTATAACTTACAGACCCTTTTAACAGAGAGTAGAATAATAAGAACTGTTTTCCATATTAATATTTTAAGAAAGCAGAATAAGATGGACTATTTAAAAAAAGCAGAGTAAAATGGTTCAAATGGTGATAAAGTTAATTTCTACAGCACATAATTCAGGTCTCAGGGAGGAGGAATAGATTTCTTGGGTGGGCCAGATATGCAGGATTTAGGAATTGCTTGACTGCAAAGCATAAAAAAGGTGGATCCATGGGAAGACATTAGCTGAAATGGCTGATAAATGCACCTTACTGGAAGTATATGTCAGACCCAAATTTTGTAGTTCACAAAAATATTGGAGGATAGAAGATATTATTGGCTGATAGGGATCCCATCCTCTATCTTTTTGGCACCAAAACAAAAATCTTTTCCAGTTAGATATACATGATTTTCTAGTTGCAGACTTTCCAGCCTACCTTATGACCTGTAGCAGTTTCTCAAAATAAAGGTGCCTAAAAACCATAAACAGTTTATCATCTTGCAGTGATTCTGAGAATCTTCAGGTATGTGGGAATGACAGATCCTTAAAGATCTTTTCTGTTGTGTGAGCAGGCCATCCTGCCTGTCAGGTGATAATTTGTGATTGCCCCTGGCCAGCTGAAAAAGAAGGGAGAAGTAATTCTGTTTGAGCAAAAGGAAGTCAACAAGAAAATGTTGGAATTTTCTTTCTGAATCTTTAGGAAGACTTTCTGAATAACAGGAAAGGAGGGAAGGCAGACAATAATTTATTTTTCTACTGAAGGAGAAGGCATCCTTTGTCCAGGCTTCCTTGCAAGGGGTCCCAGTAGTTCGGACTGGAGGCAAAGAGATCTGTCTCTGGAATATCCCACTGGTGGACAATCTGTTGAAGACCTTCCTGTTCAACATCCTTTTGACGGGGGGGGGGGGTCATCCCCTTTGATCTGCTCAGTTACCCTTCCAAGTCATTCTGTTCTAATGAAATGTAAACTGCTCAGACAGAAAAGCTGTGATTGAATACCAGTGTCTGAAACCATCACTGTTAGCCTGTGAAGGGGTCATGACAGCTATACACACCATCAGAACATGAACTGTTCCAGGGGACCATAGGTAATAGAGAGACTGAAAAGTCAGAATCAATTATTTCATTTCTTTTATGTTTATATCATTTTTCTGTCCCTTTTAGACCAGACTCCTTGAACCTTGAAACCTTCTAAACAAATCCCCTCCCCAGGTCCCATCTAATCCACCAATGAAGACAATTTGAAGAGGAGGAGAGATTAGAAAGAGATGAAGTGTTTCATTTTACGTGAGTGGTCCACCAATGTAATTCTTAATTCAGAAATGGAAAGAGAGGAATGGAGAATGAGAGCAGGTGGTAGCTGTATGCTCAACAGGATTTCAGGTACCACCAAATTTTCTTCATTTGCAATCTGGCAAATGAGATCATCTGGACTGTGGAAGCCATAAACCCCAGGGCACTCAGAATCACTCTTGCTAAGGAAAAACAGGTCTGTTAGGGATAGAACTCAGTCTGTTAAGAATGGAGTCTAGAATAAAGGAAGAAATGCCATCATCAGAGGTAAGTTGAGATGACAACGAAGGAATACCAACGAAAGTGAAGGGAGAAGATTGGAGTTGCTGAAATTCAGAGTGAAGCCTTGGTTCTGAAAGAGACTGGTAGTTAATTTAAGTTCTGTAGAAGTTTATGAGGGAAAGTGGCTTGAATCAGAAAATCATCTAAGTAAGGGTAGATGGGGATACATTTCAGCCTGCAGAATGCTATAATGGGGCTATATACTTTGTGAACATTCGTGGAGAAGTGGAAAACCCAAACTGAAAAGCAGTAAACTGAAAGTGCAACCCTAAGACACAGAATCTTAAAAGTTTCATTTAAAGAGGATGGATTTAAACATGTAGGTAAGAATCCTTGAGATCCATAGCAACCAGAAAAGCCTTTGGGAAAATCAAAGAAAAAAGACTTTGGACAGCTAACATCTTGAATTGTGGAATGTTCAAAAAGATGTTGAGGACAGAGACATCTAGGATTAGTCTCCAAGTATTTAGTTTTATTGGGACTAGGAAATACCTGGAACAGAAATCCTTTCCTTGTTGATTGGGAGGAACAGGTTCAATTACACCGTGGTGCAAAAGTACTGATAAGACTGGATGAACTAGACATTGTTGATTATGAGGTACATGTTGAAATGAGTGGTGAAAAAGAATAGATTTCCAGTGAAGAGGGTACTCATTTTGAAGATTCTCAAGACCCAAGCATCTGAAGTGATCTTTTCCCAAAGGGGAAGTTTGACTGAAAGTTTGTTTGGAAGGCTGGAGGAGGAATGGTCAAGATGAAGAGATGGAAGGAAGAGAGTAGTCAGAAGGTGGAAACTTTACCTTGTAAGGGACCTTTTGTTCCTTTGAAATCATACTTAAACTTATCCAACCACTTATTTTCAGATATTTTGGCCTTTTTATTGAGTGGAATTTTTGTGGCCTGGTATGGAGTGGTAATTCTCTGAAATTCTGAAACAGAGGAAAGAAAAAGTTGTTTAACCCCCTGCATAATTTTTCTGTGTTCTTATGAAATCCCTGCAGAAGGAGGGTGGATCATGAGGCATGTACAAGCATGAACTCTTCAGAATTTTCTTGTTACCATCCAGGGAAGCAAGATGTCGTCATAAGATGGGTCTGTCAGACATTCAAAAGGATCCAGTTTGCTACTGCTAGGGAAAGCCAAGTACCCCAAATGAGGACCCTTTCTTTTTTTCACATTTTATAGTGGAATTTTGTTCATGTCATCTAAAAGCTTTGATTTTTTATTTTCCGGTAAAGATATGTGTGTGTGTGTGTGTGTGTGTGTGTGTGTGTGTGTGTGTGTGTGTGTGTGTGTGTGGTATGGAAGAAAGTACAGTTGTGTAAATAAATTTACCATGCCAGTAGATGTTTGAATGATCACTGCTGCAGTAGCCTTAGCAATATGGGTTATATCCTGCCAAGGATGTAACAGCCATCCTGCTTCCAAAGCTTCAGGGTGCCTTCCACATGACCAAACTGTCAGCCAGCTCAAGCTGAGCTGATTAAAAAGGCAGGCTTGAGTGCCAAGCCCTTCAGAGCTATCATGCCAACAGAGAGATAGAGGAGAATCCTAAGAAAAAAAAAATAAGAATTTGCACACTGGCATAAACAACACACCAGGAAACAAGGAGGATGGAGGGAAGGAATGTCTATTGCAGCAGTGACCATTCAAACAGTTTACTTACACAGCTGTGATATTGATCACCATTGCAGTAGCCTTAGCTATATGAGCAGATTATCCTAGCTTACTATATTTGTGAAGTGGAAAGGCAAAGGTCCAGGAGCGGCGTGGAGAATGATCCTAACAAAGGCTGATCTAGACTACAGAAAGAATCAAGCTTGTAATGCTTTCTAAATATATGTATAGAGGACCAAGCTGCGGCTTCGAGAATACTTCTAGACTCAACCTTTTCCAAAAAGCCATAAATTAAGCCAAAGCCGTGGTATAGCGGGCCTTAATAAAGCCTGGAATAGTTTTGTTAAGGTGAGCATAACAAAAGGTAATAGCCTGAGACAAACATTTGGAAATACTCTGTTTTGACACATCATTTTTCTTACCTTCACAAGAAATAAACAACTTATCTGAAGACCTGAAAAAGTTAGTTCAACCATTATAGTACCCCAGTTGTCTGTGGACATCCAAGACAAGGAATATCCTTTCTCCCACATTTTTAGATTCAGGAAAGAAAACAGGGAGGTGGTTAGTTTTGCTTAAAGTAAATTCAGATACCACTTTAGGCAAAAAAGAAGGATTAGTGCTCAAAAAATTCTCTGTGGAAAATGAGACAAGACTGACTCACCATAAGAACTCACAATTCAAATACTCTTATTGTGGAGGTCACAGCAATCAGTAAAATAATTTCCCATGTTAAGACCCTGAAATCAGCCATATTAGCTGGTTCAGCTGGAGCAAGTCTTAGCCTCTCTAACACAAAATTAAGATCTAAGGAGGGGCCACCACTTTTCTTGGAGGCCTCTATGAAAAACCTCTTTCAAAAATCTTTTGACTTCAGAATGCATTGAAAGAGGAGAATCCAGTGGCAGATATGCTGAAACGACCCATTAATGAACCTTGATGGAGGAGTAAGAAAGATCATGGGATAGTAACTCAAACAAATATTGTAAAACCAGAGAACAGCTAACTCTGAATAGTCATTGGTTATGTTGTTGGCATCTACTAGAAAACCTTTTCCATTTACTAATATATGAGCTTTTAGAAGCAGGCATTCTTGCCTCCATTACTACCTGCTGCAAGTCTTCAATAAACATGTGCCTAAAGGGAATTAAGATCCCTATCATCCAGGCAGTCAGATGAACTTTACTGAGGTTGGGGTGCATCAAACATCCCTGATCATCTGTGCATAGATCCATTCTGTGAGAAACCTTATGGTAAAGTCCCCAGCCATTTCCAAAAGGAGAACAACTGTTGCCTTGGTCAGAAGGGAGTCATCACAATGATTTTGGGGACTCCTCCTGAAACGTCAGAAGTACCATGGATATCAGTGGAAAGGGTGGAAAAGCATACAGGAATATTCCTTTCTAAGAAAAGGAAAAGGCATCTGCCTTCCAGGACTTCTTGATGTAATCCTGCAACAGAATCTTGCTAGTGGATTGTTCTGAGAGGAGGCAAATAGGTATACTTGAGGAACTTCCCACACATGGATCAAATATTAAAAGACACCCTGATCTAGTCTACATTTGTGAGGGTCTGCCCTTGTTCTACTCAGCTACAGGATTTTACTCTAAAGGAATGTGGGATGCCTGCAGAGTGAGATTGTGCTGTGAAGCTATATCCAAAGCTAACATAGCTAGTTAGCAAAAGGGCGACCACTTGGTTCCACCTTGCTTGTTGATGCACCACATGACTGTGGCACTGTCTGTAAAAACTTGAAAATGTCCTGGGAAGCGAAGATTATTCAGATAGTCGACTGCCTTGATCAGGGCAAGCAATTATTTAATATTTATATATTTGTATCTGTCTTTGGTGTCCCATAAACCTTGCACTTTTATCCATCCTGAAACTTTCCCCTGAGCAAAGTCCAAAGCATCTGTGCTGAGTGACTGACTGCTTTGGTGCTGGAAGTGAGAAGGGCAGACCTGGATTTAGGGATATTTGCTGTCTCCACCAAGTGATTTCTCTTCTGACAAACTCCAGCACTGGGATTTGAAAAGACCAAGGATGTTGGTGCTGGGACCAAAAATACATCAGACATAAGTGATTTTTCTCATGTGGAGTCTTGCCAGGAATATTATGAGAATCATAGATGCCATAAGACCCAAACTCCTGAGGTATTCCCTCATAGAGTCTGAAGTCTGAGAGCAACCCTTAGGAATAGATCTAGATAAAGATCTATTTTTCCTGTGGAATTAAAGCTCTTTAAACTGAGGAGTCTAGATATCACCTCAGGATCACAATTCTGTGAGATGCTGTGAAAAAAGACTTTTGAATGTTCTCTTGGAATCTCAGCTTGCATAAGAGATGTCTTGCCTAAGTGAGAGATTCCTGACACTTTGAAAAAGACTGCAAAGATAAGCAAATTATCTAAATATGGAAAGATGTGGAGACCCTGCAATGAGCTATAACAGGAGCTAGACACTTTGTGAACACATTTGGTGCAGTGAATAGTACAAAGGGTAAGGCAGAGAACTGATAATGTGATCCAGTCACACAGAACCTTAAGAAATGCCTGAAGTCTGGATGAACAGGCACGTGATGATAAGTATCTTTTAAACTTAGTGTTACCAGAAAACTTAAATGAGGAAGAAGAGGTGAGTTTGTGAAGTGACAACATTTTGAACATGAGCACTAACACACACAAGTTTAGAAAAGAAAGATCCAGAACTGTTCTCCAACCATCTTCTTTCTTTGGCACTAAAAACATCCATAAATAAAAAACTTTCACAACCTGGGAAGGAGGAACTGTTTCTATCACTCTGTGGGACAGCATGTGTTGAAGGACAGGGGGAAATAAAGGAGTCTAGTCTGGTGGATGAGGAAAAACCTCCTGGAAAGGAGAAATTTTATCTCACTGCCATCTGTAACCTTGATGAATGATCTTCATAAACCATTTGTCCAAGACTGTCTGTTTCCAAAGAGAAAAACAGAGCTTATGACTTTCTGGAAGAGAAAAGTAACAGCCAGGGTAGAGATGGGGGCAGGAACAAGGTCCACTAATCAATCATTTTGACTTGTTGGACCATCATTAGTTTGGGGGGGGTCCTGAATTCTTTTTGGATCCCCCTTGCCATTTCCTCTTAAACGTCTGTTTACCAGTATTTTGTTGAGACTGTTTTTTTTGCAAAAAAAAAAATTATGAGGGATTAGAGACTCTCATAGAAAATTTCAAAAAGAAATCTCCCTGTATCAACTTACAACTTACAGCACACATTTTGATATCCTCTGCAGCAGAGGAACCGGAAATTAAAAATCTATCCAAAGCAGAATTTAAAATCACATTTTTCACATAATCTGGGAGGTTCTCAGAATGCAGTCAGGCAAATCACATCAAAACAGTACCAGTAGCCATAGCCCTGGAAGAAGTATTAACACAGTCATACAGACACTGTAAGAAAAGTGTTGTGACTTGTACAATGGAAGAAACTATTTTTTTTTTAAACAGATATTCCTCACAAAAAAAATGCAGACAAAACATTCCTCATGCTTTCACAATTAGTTAGAATAAACTTTAACATATGAGCCTGACAATTCAAAGTTTTGAAAATCAAAGTTGAAGGAGCATGTACTTTTTCCCCATACTTATCAATAATCTTTCCATCCATGTCAAAAAAAAGACAAGGATTGAAATTAAACTATAGTTGTGTACTCACCATAACTCTGTATCTGCATCTATTTTCATCCTTCCTCAACTGATGGGTCCTGGATCTGATCTTTAGATCCATCCTTGGCCACTTGACAGACTTCAGGCTCAGGAGCTCGAGCTCCTCCATATTACCCAAAATCCTTCAACTACTAGTGAGTTACCACAGATCAAATTTGTCATCGATTTATAAATCACAATGCCAAAATGGAAAAAGGTAGCCAATAGTAATTTCTGAGTAAAGTAACCCAAAAGATGAACATTTGGAAAATAGAGAAGAAACCAGAGGAGGAAAACTCTGGAGCCTACCTGGCATTAACTAGTCAGAAATATCCCTCAGGTCATACCAGGGTCCAGACATAAAGGGAAGGGGAAATGGTGGGTGAGAAGTTGAGGAAGGATGAAAACAGGCAACACAGATGCAGAGTCATGGTGATTCTATAACTATAATATCTGATGTTGTCTTTTTTTGTCCATTCCTCAACTGATGGGATAGAGTCCCATGCTAGAGTAATCTTGGGTGGTCCTCAAGAAAATATATTCCTGACTACCAAGGAGCCAAAAACTGACATATCCCTTGATAATATATCCAACTTGTAATGAGCTATAAAAATATGAGCATTGCACCATGCATCAGCTGCATAGATGCTTTTGAACAATAAGCAGATTATTTACCATAGACCTTGTGCAGTAAGCTTTGAGATGATTAGGTAATGACAGGCCTTTGTTTCTGTAAATAAAGGTAATGCAATCAGTGAGCCATCTGGCTAGTCACTTTTGCTACTGCTGTTCCTAAGTTAGCTTTAAGACAGGATACAATCAGTTGCTCTGACTTCCTGAAATCTTTAGACCTGTGAATGTAAAATCTGAGCTGTCTATAAACATCTAGTAAATGAAGCATGTATTCTCCCCTGTTTGAGAATTTTGGAAAGAAGACTGGTAGGTTGACTGACTGGTTGAAGTTAACTTATGAAACCACCTTAGTTAGAAATAAAGACTTAGTCCGAAGTGAAACCCTGTCCTTGTGAAAAATCAGGTAAGATGGTTAAGAAGAGAGTGCTTAGAGTTCAGATACCCCTCTAACTGGAATAACAACAACTAGAAAAAGAGTTTTCCAGGATCAAGATTTTAATTCTGTTTTTGCTGATTGTTCGGGTGGGGGGCTGAAGCACGACTGTAAGATCCTACGGAGGTACAGGATATTTTACTGGGGGAGAAGCAGTAGGGCACCTTTAAGTAAGACTTTGTACAATTTTAAGGAAGATAGGGATGAACTATCTACACCCAGGTGAAACATTGAGAATGGCAGCCAGTTGCACCTTAACAGTCAAATAACTAGCTCCTTCATTGACAATGGAGGCTACAAAAAGAAAAATTGCTAGAATCTAGGCAGAAAAGAGGTCTAACTGTCTCAGAAGAGCCCACATGGAGAATCTTTTCTATTTACTTTTATAAAGTTTCCTAATGTAAGCTGGATGACATAAGGATGTGGCGAACAGGAAAGATCAGCCTGGAACTTCTTACCATCACTGGAAGTGAAGAACCCATGTGGTCAATTTGAGGTATAATATGTTTAGGTGAGGCAGCCCAGAAGGATGAGACTGAAGGTCCTGAAGATGATCAAACACCCAAGGAAGGTGAAGAAGATGAGGCAAATGGAAGGTGAACCATACATGGCAAGGCCAAAATGGGGCAATGAGGATCACCTTGGTCTTCCATTGGTAAGCTTTATGAATACATTTGGGGATAAGAGGAGTGAGAGGAAAGGTATGAAATAGACAGAAGGGCCAATCATGAACTAGAGCATCTCTCAGTGACTCCACCTCCAGGGGAATCAGGGCAGAGTACCTGCTAAACTTGGTAGTGCAGGAAGAGGCAAAAAGGTCACAGAATGGTTGATCCCATTGGTGAAAGTTCATGTCTGCTACTGACTGACTGAGACACCACTTATCAGGAAGTAAACTGGACCTGCTCAATTAGTCTGCTAGCATGTTGGATCTTCCTGGAATATGCATTCCTAAGAGAAAGCAGTCAAAAGAGATCACCCATTGCCACACTCTTATTGCTTCCCTGCAAAGTGGGTAAGATCTGATTCTCCCTTGTTTGCTGATGTATTAGACTACCAACATGTTGTCCATTTGAATCAAAACCATTCCTAATGGGAGAAAATCGTAAAACACCTACCATGCATATAGGACTGCTCTAATTTCTAGGAGATTGATGTGAAGACTGGCCTCCATCTGAGACCACATGCCTTGGTCTCAGATCCTTCCCAAGTAATGCCCCCAAACCACCCCAATTGGGAGGTGCCCATAATCACAGTGGCCTTGGGGGAAGAAGTTATGAAGGGGCAGCCCTGACAGACTTCCTCTGTATGAATCTGCCATGCTATGTGTCGACTACAAACAGATGTGATGTGAATGGGAGATGACACCGACTGATGTCTTATTAACCACTGTACCGCTAAGGTCCACTGTAGTATTCTCATGTGAAAATAAGCCAAAGAAACTGCAACTATGGAGGCTGCCATGGAGCCCATCAGTTACAATACTAATTTGGCCGGAATTAAATGAAGAGTAAGGATGCATAATGCCTGTTTCCTTAAAGTCTCTAATCTTGTTTGTGGTAGGCTTGCCACTTCTGATTTTGTGTCTAGATGGGCTCCTATCAAATTCAGATTTTGTGCTGGACAAAGCTGAGACTTGGAATGGTTTATGGGGATGGCCAGCTGGAAACAAAATGGAGCAAATGATCCCTGGCTTGAGTTAGTAGAGGCTTGATGGAAGCAGATAGCAGCTAGCCATCTAGATATGTAAACATCTGGAATCCTTGCAGTATCAGGAGAGCTGCAACCACTGCTATACACTTGGTGAAAACCCAGGGGGCTGTAGTGAGACCAAAGGGCAGAGCTCTGAACTGGTAGTGACTGGCTCCCAGCCAGAAGTGTAGATATCGCCTAGAGCACCTGTGTATCTTGATATGATAGTATACATCCTGGAGATCTATGGAGCACATCCAATCCAATTAAAAGAGGCAGGATGAAATGAACCATGATCATCTGGAACTTCAGGTCTTTCACAAACTGATTTAAATTGCTGACATACAAAATTGGTCTGAGGTCCCCAGTCTATTTTGGCATCAAAAAGAACCTTGAATAAGTTCCAGACCTTTGCCAGTCGGGTGGGACTGGTTGGATGACTCTTTTTCTAGAAGTTTTTTTTTTATTTCTGCAGCTGTGGCTTTCTTCTCACTGGGTGGAACATCAGGAAGTTTTCTGTTGCATTTTGGGGGGGAAGGATGGTAAATAAAATCCTCTACATATGATATTTGCACCCAGGAATCCTGGTTAATGGCAGTCTAGGCTTGTGAATGCAGAGATAAGACATCCCCTGATTCTTCAGAATGCAGCAATTGGGTAACTCTTCAGGTACACTGAAAGGGATTATCCGAGAATGACCCTGATGTTGCAGGCCACCTCTGCCATGAGGGCAATGTCATCCAGTGGGGAGCTTCTCCCTCTGCCACAAAGGGGTCCTTCTCCATAGAAGTCTTGATAAGAGCCTTGCAACTTTCTGAACCACAATTTTCTGCCCCCTCTCTGGTATCGGGAGAAGGTCCTTTGAGGAATAGAAAAATGGATTCCCATGGCAGAAAGGGTCTTCCCAACTTGCTCAATGCTAGAGAGAGTCTCTTTCAAATTAGGACCAAATAAAGTGGACCTATCAAAAGGGGCATTGATGAATGAAGACTTGAAGGGCTTCGCAAAATCACAGAGGCACATTCAGGCATGCCTTCTAATGGTTATGCTTGACCCACCATTCTAGCCACTCCCACTGAGTTGTGAGATATCACTCTCATGGAAGCATTACATAAAGACTGTAGGGTGGCCAGCTGCTAAAAAACTGTTTTCTTATCCTCTACAGAAATTGATCATGAGAGGGTATTGGAGAACTGTTTGATCAATTCCCTATGAGATCTTGTAATATATGCCAAATAATTCTAAGACCTGAATGCAAACATCACTGATGCATAGACACATTTCCTGTACCTGTCCAATTCCCTAGATTCCCCATTAGGGGGAGGAACAGAAGCACTCTGTTCTGTTAGTTCTTTCCTGGTGGCTGCTGCAACCACTATAGCATCCACAGAAGGGCCCTTGCTCCACTAAGTGCAATCTTTAGCTGTAACAAGATACTTGTCCAAGCATTTAGGGATAGGCTCTGTGACATCCAGATCCTTCCAAGCCTTATAGGAGATGAGGTCTACCATCTCATCCACTGAGGGAAGTACCCAAGTTGTAGCTTCCAAAAGCCTCAAGGAACAATGATTCCTCTTGGGAAGGGGGGCTCAGAAGACTAAACTGCACTCTGTTTCAGAAGTTTGAGAATTGCTCTGAATGAAATATCCTCGGGTGTGATCCGGGGGATCCTTCCCCTTCATTGAAGTCAGTGTCTTCAATTAATGACTTCTGTAGAGAGTCTAGGTGCCTCCTTTTGCATGTCCTCTTCCGAGTGGGTTCTTTGGTGGGAGATTCTGGAGAGGACTTAGAAATGTCGGCAGTTTCTTGAATGAGGACAGTCTCAAGGCATGACCTGACCAACTGTTGTGATGGGGTGGGATGAAGAGACACAGCTTCCACAGTAGACAGTTGAGTGTGGGTTGTACCTGAAGGGGATAAGGGTATCTTTTCCCCTAAAGAGGAAAAAGCTCTTTCCACTACCTCAAAAGCTGATGCAGTCTCACCCCTACTGGATCCAAAAAAGCCTGTGAGGGTTGGAACTCGATCCCCCTAGCTCCATTCTCAAGGCAGAGGTCAAAGCCTAGCTGTCTAGAGTCGAAGATCTGAGAGGAAAGGATGGCTTCTAAACCATCAGAGCCTATCCCAACCCACCAGATCCAGTGCCAATGTTACACCCACAAGATCCTTCAGAATTAGACAAGGTCAGAGCAGTATAGGTCAGAGAAAGTGTTGGAGTCAAATAAAGGCAAGTCTTCATATCTGTCACAGACATATTTGGAAATCTTGGGTCCAAAAACATCGATACCACTGGCCAGATAAGAGTAAGAGCTAAAGCCTGAGGTTGAGTGGTGGAAAGGCTCAAAGGTCCAATGGGAGATAGAGTTGGTGAAACACTCAAATGAATCTGGGTTATGAGAAATCTTCTCATCATCCTATCCATATCCACTTCTGATAGGCTTCTGGATGTGACCTGAGAGAAGACGAAGTATATGGTGGATGGAATGCTGTTCTAGGTGTGTCTTGCAGGAAGGGAGAATGAAGCCTTGAAGAGATGGGTTCAGAGGAAAACCTTGATGACTTAGATCTGGACCTAGTTGGCTCCAGATAAGAAGATGGATCTGAAAGTTTTGATTTTGTCTTTGTTGGAGTTTTTGAAGAGGTCGGAGCTGAAAGTTTTTGATATCTTCTCAGGCAAAGCCGAGCCAGAAAAAGTTAAGGGAGGACAGCAGTCAAAGGAACACTTTCTCAATTCCTTGGGTCTCTCTTCTGTATCACCTGAGAATTTCATAGAAGAAGATGGTGCTCCAGAGTTTGAAGAAGCAGAGGATGTAAGTAAACCTTTCAGTATTAATTTATTCTTTCTTTTTTTCAACCAAGGCCCTATTATTAAAACTGGCATAAATGTCACAAGAAACATCAAGATGCCTGGGCTTAAACAGTGCACCCAAACAGTGAATGACTACTAGGATTTAGCATCTTATGCCCACAAGCAGAGCACTTTTTTGAACCCAGTAGGTTTTTCTGACATCCTTTAAAGTACAAGAAATTACTAACAATGGTATTAGCAATATTTAAAAGTGAAGAAAGCAAGACAATAGGAAGGAAAGCTAACAAGAATGGTAATGGACATGTACCACAAAGGCAAAATGCCAGAAACGGTAAAGAAGATATACCACAAGGTTAGCGAAAGAAAGAGCAAGGCTTAAGGCCAAAGCATCAAAACCAGCGATGGTTTAAAGGCGAAGGAGGAAGGGTGAAAAAATACACATTTTTTTTCTAGTATAAGGGGAGGATATAATAAGAAAATACCAAAATGAAGAAAAGATAGAAAAATATAATGCTAATGATTGTACTTATTCCAAGGAACAACTCTCTCGCAAACAAATCATTCAAGCTAAAGGTGACCACTCCTTATTACTAAAGCAGCAAACAATATCTGAGGTAACTCACAAGTAGTTGGAGGATTATGGGTAGGGACGGGAGCTCGAACTATGGAGCTTGATGTCTGTCGAGTGGCTGAGGACAGATCTGAAGGGTGGATCCAAGAACCACCAGCTGAGGAATGGATGAAAAAAACAATAATGGATCTAAATGGTTACTGGCAAAAGGAATAACTAATGCTATAGTTGCTGGGTCAGGTTTGGGAGAGTGCATAAAAATTAAAAGACTGAGGAACATTATATAATCTATCTTTTTAAGGACAGCAGGCTGACTAAAAGGATAACTCTATGTAGTGACACACACATCCTCCAAATCTTTTAGAGGTGGAGGAATGGATGAAGGTTCTGGGAAATCTAGTTTCTTATTGAAATGTTGGCACTCGAAATGCCTAGTTCTGGCAAGTTGTAAAAATAGACTGAAAATGCAGGAGAAGAGCAAATGATGAAAATTGTTTTTCTCTTTAAATATTTTTTTTTGCAGGGGAGCCTCCCTGCCCCCCCCCCTCACATGGGGGGGGTCTAGCCCATATACCTCAGAGAAAAGGGAATATTCAGAGAAATGGCATCTCAAATTTAGTATATGTAAGTCCAGTCTTTCAGCCATTCAGTCTCCATGTTAAGGGACTCACTCTGTCGGGTCCCAATGATTTAAAGGGTTACTGGAAATTACTTCTGCAAGAGCTCATAACATTTTTTGAGGGATGGAGAACTCTGACACATTCTGAAAATAGTCTCAGAAAAAGAGAAACCCTCCCACAGGGAGAATCAGAAACTGAGCTCTCCTCTGAGTCTGAATCAGAGAAGAAAATCCAGTATCTGTTCCTTCATCTTCCTGTCCAAATTAAGAATCTTGAATCTCATTAGGAAAATAGGTATTCCTCTTTCTTTTACCAAAAAACACCTTATAAGAAGGATCAATAGCATGAATTAAACCCACAGCCAGACCCAGTAAATTACTCGTCTAAGGAAATTAGAGGAGTAGATATATGTTTAGTTTTCTGTTTTTGACAAAATGAGCAGTCCATGGCTGCTCTGGCAAGTGGTAGAAAAGACACTGAGGATGTCTGTCTTTGCATGGAACCTGTCTACCACAGAGGCATTTGCTTCTCTTAGATGGCATAAACAAAATTTCATTATGAAAATATGAAAAAAAGAGGAAGGGTTCTCAAAAGGGTACTTCGCATTCCTTCTGAATGTCTGACAGACCAGGTTATACACAATGTCTTGCTTCCTGGACTGGTGGCTAGTATTTTCAAGCTCAAGTATCCCTTGTGTACCATCTTGCCATTGGCATGCCTAGGTCTAAGTTTAGACATGTAGCGCATGAGTAAGGAGTGCCTAAGCTTTGGCATACTGGTTGTGTGTACAGCATCCTTGGTAGGATACTTCCAGCTGTTAGCATTAATGCAACAGTGATCTAATGATAGACATCAGATGATATAACAACACTGTATAATCAGCAAATATAAGGACCCAAAGTTCTTGTTCCATGAGATTCCAGCCTTACAGACTGGGGTATGACTTGATCATCTTCGCTAGAGGTTCAAAAGATATTAAAAAATAAAGCTGGGGATAGGAGAACCTCCATGCCCAGTACCTTTATACAGTTGGAAGGGCACTGACAGCATCAAATTTACCAAGACCCTAGCAAAAGGTGCAACATTAAGGGTTTAGGTTACAACACAAGCAACATGGCTATGTTAAAACCTGTCTCATCTCTTGTAGTATTTGATGAATCTATAAACAGTTGTCCATCTGGTAACTTCTTCAGTGCCTTTCTAAAGTAAGTTGCTGACGTTGCTGTTGTCCTTGCAAAATCTAATCTAAAAGTGTATTGCAAAGGTTTATTTTACTTGTCAATGCAAAATAATACAATGAGCAAGTTACTTTGACAATGTACATTTATAAAAGACAGGTCTTCTCATCTTAAAAAAAGAAAAAAGATGATTTCTTGAAGACCTGAGCTATGATGGTATAATATCCAGCACGCACGCGCACACACACACACACACACACACACACACACACACACACACACACACATATATATATATATATATATAAATTTATATGCTTACACACACACACACACATATATATATATATATATATATATACATATATATATATATATATATATATATATGTATATATATATATATATATATATATATATATATATATACATATACATATATATATATATATATATATACACACACACACACACACACACACACACACACACACACACACACACACACGTATGGGTCTGCTTCTTCTTAGAGAAATCACAGTTCTCTGAGCAGCAGTTTGATGACTCCAGTATTTTGAATATGTACTTTGCCGAAAACACATATCACCAGAACTTAAATTACCGAACATCATAAATCACAAAGTAGATTAAAAATGTTACTCAATCAAGGCGATATATATTATCTAGACAAATGCTCAAAGACATGACATTTAAAAAAAATAAATAAATACTCATTTTCTACTATTTTTCAAGGCAGCAAGTCCCCATCACTACCCTGCAAATTATATATATACCAACTCTGAGATCATACTACATTGAAAACAAGGGTAGGTTTCCTGATCTTTACTGTAGTGCAATCTCCAATTAAAGCTACCAGCGCTGTGATAATAACTTTACCCTTCCTGAATATTTGCACACCTACTATGAAATCTTCCATGCCACAAAACTAATACGACGTACGAGAAGGTACATAGAAACTTTATACTTGTACCTCAACATTTCGCACCACCAGATTACCGTTAACTGACATGACACTTGACAAAGTGATCTTTCGGAATACTGTGCTTTCGACAAACTGCAGCTGGCAAACAATCGTTCAGAGAACTGTTCATTTGATAAGTAGAAGTAGACCCATTGTGTATGTATGTATGTATGTATATATATATATATATATATATATATATATATATATATATATGGGTTCATATCTATTCATCGAAATGACATTACATCGACTTTCATTACATCGACACCGATTCGCCGACAGTACAGTTCATCGACATGTGAATTCATCGACTTACACATCACCGACAAATTACCCGGAGGGTTAAAGCATGAACTACACACCATACAACTCCGATCTCACTCATACACCAGGAGAACATATGATGATGACGTAGCGCTGAGCATAAATTACCATGTAACGGAAACACACCGTGCTAAGCACCAGACAAAATGGCGAGCACATACCAGTCTGCCCCGGGTGAGATAGGATGTATCTACCCCACTGTACGGTCGCAAAGAATGAAACCTATGCTAATCATAGATAATTACCTGTATTACTTAGAGAGGACAAGGGACAGTATCCGGTACTGGGCCTGTAAATATAAATGTACACAGCACTGTAAAGGCAGGGCTGTGACCCACTACCTACCTGACGGGGATAAACTGCAAAAGTCCGTTCCACACTCGCATTTCGCTGACCTGGGTGAAATGGAGCGGTACGTTGTCTGCAGTGAGTTGAAATGTAGGGCTGGTATGGCGAGGGATACACCTTCACTTGTGGTAGATGATGCAGTAGCGTCAACATCATTGTCCACCATAGATAGTTTACCAAGCAGAGCTGCTATGTTACAGCAGGTGAACCGGGTGAGGAAGCTGCGGCGCGGCCCTATGACACAGGCACAACTGACGCTAGATAACATCGATTTCAGTCAGTTCACCCTGAAAACGGGGATGTTCATACACAAAGCGATGTCAGATAGAGTTACAGACACCACAGTGGTAGCATTTAGTACCACAGATAACCTGCGTGACCTTAGCCACTCAACCATATGGTTAATGGATGGCACGTTTTTCAATAAAGGTGTGTGTATACGGCAGTTATATAGTATACATGGCATACTGCAACATGGAGAGGATATGAAGTTTGCCCCACTTGTCTATGCATTGATGTCGAAAAAGTCGCTGAAAGCGTACAACTACCTGTGGAGTTGCATATTCCATTTGTTAACAGCAAATAGGTTCAATGTTGATGTGAAATATGTGTTGTGCGACTTTGAAATAGCCGCAATGAAAAGTGTGAGGATCAACTTCTCTGAAGTACGATCCAAGGGCTGCCTTTTCCATTTCGGCCAGAATGTCTGGCGAAAGATACAATCCTTAGGGTTAGCTAGCATGTATAACAAGTCACAGCAATTCCAGTTGGCTGTGAAATCACTTGTGGCTTTGGCGTTCCTACCCGAAGATAGGGTGAAGGGTACATTTGAGGAACTGAAGAGTAAATTTCCCAAGGAAGGCAAGGACATTGTGCAGTACTTTGCAGACTGGTACATCTATGGCAAGAAACGTAAGTTCCAAACAAGGTTTACGTCTGCCATGCGATTTCCGCCGCTATTCCCTATCAGCTTCTGGAATGTATATGAGTTGAATCAGATGTGTTTGCCCCGAACCCAGAACAAGGTTGAAGCTTGGCACCGTAGGTTGAAATGTCTACTGTGTGATAGGGGTAATGATTTACGGTACCTACTACATACACTGTGTCGCGAACAAAACCGGGTGGACGAGCTGCGGGTACGGTTATCTACAGGCTGCCCATCATCCCCCAAACGTAGAAAACTTATTTACCGTCAGCAGCGGTTCCAGAATCTGATTGCTAATATGGACAGTTACTCTGACATTGAGTTCGTGGAGGGTATAGCTAGATTGTTGAAGATGTAGCGTACATGCCCGCAACGTTAGGTAGGCACTAGCCCAACAGTCAGGTAGCTGTGCTGTCTATACTTTGTTTACTTCAGTGAGCAATTCATTCGCTGTACAGCAGCAATGCATTAGAATCCCGAATACTTGTGTGTAGTGTACGTTGTTCATTAGGGCAGACAGTTAACTTAACTGTACACTACTATGGTGTAGAGTCTCCTCGTTTTACATTTACTTTATATATACTCTGGGGAGTGTTTGGGAAAACATATGTTTCTTGTTGCAGACAAGTATATTTAGTATTGTCCGGCAATGTGTAAGGTTCCGTTTCCTAGTCAGTGTACGGTTACGTTTCCTAGTCGGTGTAAGGTTCCGTTTCCTAGTCAGTGATATTTCAACCCGGGTTGTCGTTGAAATGACTTGTCGATGAATTCACATGTCGATGAACTGTACTGTCGGCGAATCGGTGTCGATGTAATGAAAGTCGATGTAATGTCATTTCGATGAATAGATATGAACCCATATATATATATAGATGTTGATATGCATATATATTTATCTATGTACATATAATATTCTGTATGGTTATTGTTATGTTTCTTAAAGACCTGCATCCAAAATCCCAGTCTCTTGTGGTTTCTTGAGCTAACCCCCATTTTATCATCATCCCTTTCCACTTTGAATTATAGTTTTCTGCTGGAGCCTTAACTTTGTAGCTCTGAAATATCCCTTCAAAATAGGGTAATCCCAATTTGCCTTATTCTACTGGAAGAATCAGCTTATCCCACTTGACTCTTGCTGTTTTCCCTTCCCAGACAGAGTCCTTCAACTCTTTATTAATTGCTATCCACAACTTCTCCTCTGGTTGATAAAAATATGCCTGACCTGTGTATAAGACTAATGGGACTAAAACATTTTAGTTGCTTGCATCTTACTATCCATATCCATATAATAAAGCTTCCATTTTCTAAGTTTTTGTATTATCTTTTGTTTAGTCTCTTCCCACACATCCTTAGCTGCCACACCAGAATAATTTTTAATCTATACTTCTAAATACTTCATTTTATCATATCCCCATAAGTATGGCTATTGCTGAACCCTTTCATATGTGGGTACATAATTTACTGCTCTTGCTTTTGTTTTAGCTTCATTAATTATGTATCCCAAAAAGATTTGAAACTGTGTCAGAATGTTCCACAACACTGTAATGTCACTTTCTGGTTTTGTCAGATATAAAAATAATATCAGCTGCAAATAGAGCCACTTTTTCTTGACTACCACACCAATTATATCCCTGCATTTCTGACTCCATTATTTTCTTTGCCAGTGGTTCTAAATATAATGCAAATAACAAAGGGGGAAAGGGGACACCCTCGCCTGGTTCCTCTGCTCAAGTAGAAATAATCAGAAAGGTCCCCACCCACTTTAATTTTCTCCTTCGATCCCTCATATATCCTTGTAATCAACCTTATAATTTTTTTCAGGAAATGCAAATGATTCCATTGCTGTACTTATAAAGTCCCAGCTTACTCTGTTGAATGATTTCTCTGCATCAAGACCCACCAACAACAGTGGTTATTTTCTTGCATTCTGCTTCCCTCTAGAGCATCAATTTTCTGTTACTGTTGTCAAATGTTTGTCTCCCCTCCACAAAACCACACTGATCCATATCTATCAATTTTGGCATTACTTTTGCCATTCTTTTAGCCATTATAGGCATGATCACTTTATAATCATGGTTTAATATTGAAATCGGCCTGTATGAAGCTGGATCTGGTGGTTCTTTACCCTCTTATGGTATTATAGAATGTTGGTACTTCTCCTCCTCTTAAAACACTGTTAAACAAAACCTTCCAGATCTTTAACAGTTTTTTCCCTCCTAGCTTCCAGACTTCCCCAGGAATGCTATCTATTCCTGGGGACTTTATTGCAGATTGGTTATACATCACCATTTTATCTCATTTCCTCATATCCTGACCATTAGTAATTGAGCCTCATCTACCTCTAAGCTTGGCAAACTTTAATTTTTCCATAAACTTTTCCATTTGTATCTTTTCTTGATTTCCATATTTATCTGCTTTATACAGACTTTCACGGAATTTCCGAAATATTTCTAAGACCTCTACAGGATCTCTTGTGCATTCCTTGTTATAGGCTCCCTAAGCTTGGCGACAACCCTTTCTACTTTCTGTTGCCTGAGTCGCTGTGCTAAAAGGTTTTGTGCTCTAGTGTTATTATCAAAAAACAGTTGCTTAACAGCAATCTTTGCAGACTTGTGTATATTATTGAGGTAATAAAAAAATAGTACTATTAAGAAAAAAATGTTTTCTTTACTTACAGTTAACTTTCTCCCCTCTCTTCCTCTCTCCAAAGCATTTTTCTGAACATTAATGACATGAAGTAGAGAATAACAGATTCTGAAAAAGTCCAATATTTCCAGATTTTCTAATTCTGTTATATTTCACAAATATAACTATTGCATTGAATCCCACACTAAGTTACTGTTTTTTTTACTGTTCATCTCCATCTCCCAAATCTTTTCTTTGTTTCATTTCCAATGCACTCTCAATTCTTCTGTTCAACTTTTGTGCTCCCTTCCTTCTCTCCAACACTTTTCATTGAAACAGTGGAACGGTTTCACAGGTAGAGTCTCTCTGTGGTCTTTATCACCAGAAGATCAAGAAGCAGAATTGCCTTCTGTTTCATAGCTCACTTTTTGTAGGACAAACTTTTGTATTTCCACTTTAGCATGTACTTCATAAAAAAAAAAAAAAAAAATGTTGTCCTTCCAGGAAAGAATACCTTGAAGACAACTGGGTACAACAGGTTGAATCTCATGCATGTGTCTCGACAATCCCTGAATAGTGGAATTAATTTACTTCTCTTTTGCTTGGTGTACAATGAGTAATCATTCTCCACAAACACTCTGCTGTCTCCCACTTTTAGTATTTTGTCCTTCTACCACAGTTTTGTCAAAATCAACTTCTTCTTCTGGTAGAATTGCATCTTTATTATTAAAGGTCTAGGTTGCTTTCTCATAGCCAGGTTTGGAGCATGCACACAATGTGCCCTTTAAATTAACAACTCCTGCTGTGGAATACCAGTCTAGTTTCTTATTTGTGCTTTCATAAAATTAATGCAAACTGTTCCTTCTAAGTTCTCTGGTATAGCTGAAAATCTCAGGTTTTCCCCACGTGCTCTGTCCTCTAATTCTATTTTTGAATCATCTCTTCTTGAGCAGTCTCATATTCAACCACCCTTTCCTTCATTTCAGCCTCTGATTTTTGCAGCTTTATCACCTCATCTGAATATCTTTTTAAAGCTTCTTCCATTCTTTCCAGCCTTTTGTTGATATACTCCATTGGTGTTTTGTTTATTTTAACAAAGTCTGCCTGCAGTTGTCTTATATCTTCTTGCAGGTTACTGGAAGTCATGTCTGGATGTTGCATTGATTTTTGCTGAACAGCTGCAGAATTTTACCCAGTCAGTGTTCTTTCGTCACGTTTTGTAGCTGATTTTTTTCTAGGTGCTCTGTATTTCTTTTTTCCTGGCATCCAGGCAGTATACTTACTAGCCAGTTACTGGAATTTACCCAGAAACACAAAAGTCTACTGGCCTTCTCTGTTGAGTTTCTGTTTTCACACTGGGAGAGCTAGAGTTAAGGTGTTACTCACTGTGCAGCCATCTTGGAAGCCCCTGTGAAACTGTTGATAATATAGTGAAAGTTAGAGATAACAGAAACTGATGGAATGGAGGATGGAGGTTTGAAGCTATTTTAAAATGTGAAAAAATATGATGAAACACTTGCCAAGTGCTATTTTTGTTGCTGGTCATACAGGGACATTAAGATATGCTGGCCAGCCTATATCATCTTTCTTTTATGGCAACATTTCTCATTTAATTAATGATTGTGGCAGGGAACTCTGTAACCAGTGTGGCAAGAAAGGACATACAGCAAGAAGGTGTGTCCCTGAATAAAGTTTGTGCAAAAAAAAAAAAGAGGCAGTTTTGGATGGATTGTCAAGAACAAACAATAAATAATGAAAAAGATTAAAAAACAAACAAGAAAAGACAACAAGAGGATGGAGGAGAGGGTGAACTAGATGAAGAAGAAACTGTAGAAGAAAAAATATTTGGGGGGGGGAAATGAAGAGATAGTCAGGAGAAGGGATTGATGCTAATATATTTTTGACATTCTAGCCAGTGAAATATTTAATTCTGAGGATCTTGGGTTATTTCTATATAAACCTAATAAAAAAAAATATCCACTGAATAAGCAGAAATGTACACCACCACCATACTATACCGGCATGAAAACAGATGCATAGATGCAGCTGTACCCCATAAGAATAAGTGCAGGGCAAATGCCAGAAAAAAATGGTGGAACCATAATATCAAAAAGCGATATAATAAAAGGAAAACAATTTTGACCAAATGTAAGAAGAGTACTTCCCAGAGTGTTAGAGCCTTTGTCACTGAAATAAACTCAAGAGCTTAATAAAATCCAACAAAGTCAAGTTTGAGGATTAAATAGGTACCTAAGCCAGAGACAATCACAAGACATTTTTAGTTACGTTCGGAATCTCAAAAGCACAACACAGCAATGCACTGAGCTGATTGTGAGTGATGTTACCTACACTGAGGCAGAAGATACAGCTAACCTACTGGCCAATAAATTTCAATATTACCCCACTTTCCCCTACATTTTTCCCTCAAAATATACCGGAAACTGGATCACCTCCAGCTATCCCACTAGACCAAGTCCTAAAAGTGCTATCAAAAGCTAAAAATACTGCACTGATGGGTCCTGACAATATCCTTAAAAGCATCTTAATTAGTATGAAGCACAATTTAGCCCCTCCCCTAACACCATTGTTCAGTCTCAGCCTCCATACAGGTTTTGTACTAAGTGAATGGAGAATAGCTGAAGTCCTTCTCCTGCATAAGTGTGAGCCTTCCATAAACTGAGGTAATTACAGACCCACAAGTCTGACCAATCTCATATGCAAAGCCATTGAATAACTTATCATGTAATTAATCAGTCATGACATAGTGAACCTCCAAAAACTGGATCAGTCTCAGTTTGGATTCATCAAGGGCAGGACATTCTTACTCAACTTGGTGGATTTTTTTATTTTTTTTTTGAAAAAGGTCACCAAAGCAATGGATGAAGGCAAAATAGTACAGACCACATACCTTGACCTGGCCAAAACTTTTGACACAATTCCCCACTCAGACATAGGTAGGTACTAGCTATTAGCCCAAGGGCCTATATATTCCTAACCAAAAAGGTACCCTGTCTTTCGCCACCCAAGAAAATTATTTTCCTCTGCCCTTGTCGACAAGAGCCACAGAAGTGATCCCTGGGTGAATTTCCTATCTCCCATCCAATCATCAAGATTTTTCTTGAAGAGTGCTAATGAGGAGCTTTGTTTGATATAGATAGGTAGTTTGTTCCAGATTATGGGAAGTCTCTGGGACAGGAATCTATCCCTCCAGCATGTTCTGTTTATTGTGGTGACAAGGTTTAGGTCCCTAGATCATGTAGCTTGGAGGGATTGGGATTTCTTTAAGTGGAGCATGTCCAACAGCTCTGAGTTTGACATAGCTTTGCATGTTAGGCAGAGATCTCCTCTGAGTAGGCGATATGTGACAGAGTAAAGCTGGAGATTTTTGAGATGGTCTGTGTAAGGCATCTGTTTGTGACCGGTAATCCTCTTTGTGAGGTATTTCTGCGGCCTTTCCAGTTGTAGATGTCTTGTGAGGTGCATACCAAAAGGGGCGCTGTATTCCATAATGGGTCTAATGAGTGACAAGAAGAGGGGAACAATGACCTCTTTTTTCCTGGATAAGAAACCTTTTGTGATGAGGTGTGCCACATAGAAGGATTTCCTGACTACTGTGGTGATGTGATTATCAAAGGAGAGACAACTGTCCATCTGTGTCCTAAGGTCTCTTATCACACTGTCAGTGTTAAGCAGAATACCGCCTATGTGGGTAGTTCATAGGTACAGAGTTTTTACCAAAAGGGATGACAATGCACTTTTTGGCATTGAGCTTGAGGCCATGGCTTTGACACCAGGCATCTGTCTCAGTGAGGCCCTTTTGTAGGATGTCCACATCGTTAGGAGTTTTGATTATGGCTCCTAGTTTGCAGTCATCTGTGAACTTCGTTAGCCAAAGACCTTCTGTGTTAGCCTGTACTTCAGAGAAGTAGATACCAAACAGGAGAGGACCCAGGACTGAACCCTGTGGTACTCCACTTGTCACTGGTCTGAAGTCGGATTTGGAGTCTGCTACTTTCACAGTGTGGGTTCTGTCAGTGAGCCAGTTGGCAACCCATCTTGTGACACAGGGATTTATACTTAGTTTAGTGAGTTTATCTATAATTCCAGAGTGCCTTGACGAAAGCCTTGGCGAGATCTAGATAAGCTGTGTGAGCCACCTTACCCTCATCTACAGCTCTGGTGACCATTTCAAAGAAGTCTATCAGACTTAGGAGACATGATCTGCCTTTTACAAACGTGAACTGGGTGGGGTCCAGAGTTTGGAGATTACCAATGTCATTGTTTATAAGTTCATAGCCTTGCAGGCCAGGCTCATCAGGCTAATGGGGCAGTAGTTCCCAGAGTTCGTGGTGACTCCCCCTTTGTGGAGTGGGATAACCATCGCTGTGCGCCATTCAGTGGGCACAAAGGTGAGGCTATGATTGAACAAGGTACTTAGGTGAGGTGCCAGTTCGTTCTGTAGTTCATGTAGAACGCAGCCTGGGATGTTGTCAGGTCCCATGGATGCTGTGTTCTTGGCTTTGGAGAGTGTGGTTTTTACCTGTGCAACTGTGATTACAGGAACTTTGCATTCTTCCGGTATAGAGATGGGCCCTTTGGAGGGTGTGGGGGGGGGGGGGGTAAAGTTAGCACTGAACCTATCTGCCAGGATGTTGGCAATATCAGTTGGTTCTGTATATTTAGTGCCATTGTGCTGTAACTCAGAGCAGATCTGAGTGTTGCCATTGAGATTCTTGACATAGCTATAGAATGCTTTGTGGTTGTCTTTAGAATCAGTGGCAATTTTGTTTTTGTAACTAGCTTTGGAGGACATTATGAGGGATCTCAGCTTCTTACTGAGGCTGAACAGGGAGTTCCTCCAATCAAGGGATTTTATTCTTTTTTGCAACAGTTTCTTTCTTCTGTTGTAGAGTTTGTTTATGGCAGGGGACCACCGTATTGGTTTTTTTTGGAGGATAGCATCTGGTTCTGTTAGGGATTACACAATCCATGCATTCATGTAAGTGCTTATAAAGTGCATTTGTGTAGGATTCAGCAGTTGTACCTCTACTGTCCATATGCATGGGTGTCGTGAAGTTTGCCACTTCTGTCTTCAGAAGTGTGAAGTTGGCTTCGGAGAAATTATTTAGGGTGGTTTCCCTAATGGGGGATGGGGGCGGGATGTGGATGTCTAAGGTGATTAGCCTGTGGTCAGATCTGACCAATGAGGAATTGACCTCTGGTGTGGAATACCGGTAGCCCATGTTGGTAATGTCCAGGTCTAGGATATTGCTGCCCCGGTGGGGGTGCGGATAAGTTGATCCAAGGTGTTGGAATTTATGAATTCCAGAAAACCTTGAGCAAAAGAGTTGGTACATGAGTATTTTTCCCAGTTAATGGTGGGGTAGTTGAAATCACCCATTATTAGGGTGTTAGGTTGTATCCTAATATTTTCCAGTGTATCAAGAAATGAGGAGTGGGAATCCTGGGGCATGACATAGTACAAAAGCTAAATAAACTGGGGAAAAAAACAATGTCACCACCGGATTGCCAAATGGCTTACAGACAGGATGCAGATAATCAAAACGGGAGAAGTCACCTCCACAAAGAGACCAATCACCAGTTGAGTTCCCCAGGGTTCTCCTGTTTGATCTCTACTTTTCTGGAGTAGAGGCTAATATCAAAAGGCTCACGTTGACTAAGTTTGCAGATGACTGCAAGCTAAGAGCAGTCACTGAATGCCCAAATGACTTAGCCATCATACTGGAAGGTTTGTCTGAAATAAATAACTGATGATGAAATCATGGTCTGAAACTAAATGCCCCAAAATGCATTACTGTATCTTTTGAGAAGTCATCTACCTCAGGGAACTACCACAATGACAATACACGTTTAAGAGCTGACCCAGTTGTTTGGGACTTATGAACCTATGTGGACAGTGGCCTAACTTTTGACCAATGTGTGTCTTATTGTTGTAGGAAAGTTCTTCTATATTGCACAGCTTATAAACAATGTGATTATGTCTATACTTAGGGATGTTATTGTCCTTTACTCAGCCCTCATTAGGCCAGTCACTGAATATAATGACCCCTTTGGCATATATCTGTCCATACACATGCAACAAATGAATGCCCACAGAAACACCTTAGTAAAAGAATACAAGGCCTAAACAACATGTCCTACATGGACCAACTCAAAGCCCTGTCACTATACTTGATATCCTACACACTAATAAGAGGTGACTTGTGTCTGGCATGCAAGGCATCCTCTGACCCATTACTGATGGATTTACTGCACATAAGTAAGTCAAATGGCATAAGAAATTCTTGCTCTAGGGATCTAAACCTCTTCTGCAACATCAACAGGAAAGTTTGAAGGGATGGGTATATTTTGCAGAGATTACCACTGCTGTGGAACAGACTCCACATTCACATAAAATAAAGTTCATTCCTGTCCGTTTTCAAGTACAACTTAGATCTATGGATGGGAAACAGAAAATTTATTCCGGGAATGCACCCTGTACTACGAATGGACAGATGGAGCTCCTAAATGCTTTATCATATGCATGGATCCCCTCAAATTACCTGTGGTGTGATCTCGGTATTCTCATTAAGTGTAATATATAATTATTGACCTGGGATGGTAAGGCCAATCTATAACCAAATAGCATAGGTTTATTTCAAACAAAAAAAGGGAAACTGGCTAGACTTAAAATGGCCTACAAAGGTAGCTCTTCTAGTACTTACCTATGAGAACGGAATGAAGGATGAGGGATATTACGGAAGAAAATATATATCGCATAAAAGGGAAGGGATGTAAAAAATTGTTATTAATTGTAACAAAACCTGCGGATGATATGAAACGTATGGTAGGTGATAGTAGCAAAGCATTTGATACAGTAGGACATGATGCTTTGTGAGATGTTATGGAGAAGTACAGAATAGGTAATTGAGTTAGGAGAGTATGTATGTAAGCATATCAGAATAATATAGTGAGAGTATTAGTGACTTGGTCCCTGAGTAAAGAAAAATACATGACGTTTGGTATAAGGCAAAGACATCCCATGAGTGGAATATTGTTTGCATTGGTAATGAATGTGATACTAACTGAAGTAGGTTATAAAATGTAAGATGTTAGATATGTGATGTAGAAGGAGGTGGTGATTCCACTAGTTTTGACATACGCAGACAATGTACCTGTAGATGAGAGAAGTGTTGGTTTGTCTTAATGAATGTTTAAAGAAAATGGGAATAACCTTGAATAAAGATAAAAATAAAGATTTGTAATATGTCGTGAAAACTGGGGGGAGCTGTATTTTCAGTGTAAGAATTGTTAGGGATATAATTTGGGAAAATGCTGTAGTTTTGATGAAACTGGAGGGTTTGATAAAATAAACTAAAGAAATATGTTTTCTGTTGAGGACACATAGATTGGCATTCAGGAAAAAGATTTATTTGATGAATTCTGCATTAATGGGACACAATAGCATGTATGTCAGATGTTTATGCAATCCAAGGAAACATGAAAAGGAAATTGTACAACTGATGTTTTCTTTCATATGGGGTTCAAGATTAAAGGCAGTGAAAAAGAGGTGTGTTGTATATAACTGAAAATGAAGGGGGATTGGGGTTACTAAATCCAGTTGTTTATTCTTCTCCTTTAAACTTATACAGAGTATTAAAATGGGTAAAAGAAGAGAATGAGAAAATAGAAAAAGAGAAAAGATATGTAAATGAAGAAATTTAAAAAATATCAACAAAAATGCTAACATGGAAAATAAAAAAAATGATCTTATAGAGAAAGATAGAAGGATGTGGTATAATAATGTGATAAAACAATATTATTATGCAAATCCACAGGAAAATTTACCAGAATAAGTGAATAATGCCATTAAAGTAAGGAAAAAGTGGTATACCAAGATAGCAGAGTGTCAGGATTTTCTATGGAGAGTGATAATAAGTAAGTTGCCAGTAAAGGAGGAACATGCCACTGTAAAAATACATTTGAAAGAGTGTGCTTATTTTGTGGGGAAGAAGAAATAGTAGAGCACATTTTCTTTTTTGTTTTCTGAAATGTAAAAGAGAGGTGAATGTCTGGACAAAGATGTGTGAAGAAACTTTTTTGAGAATGTTAATGACATAAGCAGTATAGACATGAATATGATTATGTAAGGCTATTTATAAGAACAAGAAGAAGGAATATGTGAAAAGGGTAGATAAGAGTTTGTTTTATGTAATATGGTTATTTGGAATGAAAGACTGAATGAAATTTTGTTTAATGGGAAATGGATTTTGGAAGAAATATTTCTGAAAAATTAGATTATGGTTGTAGAAGAAGGAGTGGGGTCAATTATGAAAGAACAACAAGGATGTTAAAAGAAAAATGACAAATAGTAAAAAAATATATATAGAAATGTGTATATATGTGCCTGTAAATATGTACATTTTGTAAATATGTAAATAATGTTTTTTTTTTTTAATTTTATATTACTATTCTTGACAGATGCCATGGGACTCCCACCTAAGCTACCACCAACTCATGCAGATGGGACCTAGGTTTAACATCGTATCCAAAGGACAACATACTTAGAGGAGTGGTGTGTGTATATACACACGTATATACCTGTATATCTGTATCTATATGTATATCTATACATACCTATAAATATCTATATAGCTATATATATTTATATATCTATCTATATCTATCTGTATAAATATTTATATATATATATATATATATATATATATATATGTACATATATATATATATATATATATATATATAGATATATATATACAGGTTTCCTATCATGTGGTCAAGGTTTGCAAGCTCGACTATGGGAAACACTGAAACTCAACGGCGAAACATGGAATACCAAAGATACATCATGTCGACCTCAGCCTTGAATCCCAAAAACACTCTTCCACTCCAGACCAAGGAACAATTGCTAACTTGGATCTGGTAAGGGGGCAAATTTGGGTTTCAAAACTGCTGGTCTTCAGCTTTCTGACCTTCAGTGTCCACAGTTCACACATGTTCAGGTCGAGTTTGCAAGTTTAGGCCACATGATAGGAAACTATATATATGATAACTAAAGTAAATCTCTACACATTTCCAAGTTGGGAAACATATTGCTTTTTAGGTAATGTATTTGGATACCTTTTGAATGCTGGAAGCCTATGGACATATTTGCATCTCTAGTGTTATTTATATATTTATTCACTGACATTTTATTACTGGGAGAGCCCGATTGGATAGTTGCCATTTTCACTGGAGGCCCGAAAAGAAAAGCTCCAATGTATTGTAAAAACATTTTAGGAACAATAATTTTACAATCTTCAAAAGTAATATGAAAACATCTATAGTTTAAATAATTATACCAAACTGGACATAATGTGAAAACACTTAAGAATAAATATGAGTTATATGAATTATATGACAATGATTTAATATTTAGAGAAATTTTAGCCAATTCATAGAGAAATTAAAGGTAAGTTAGTATAATACAGACAGAAATTGCAATATGATGTGACAGAAAAACATGGTTATGGTACATTAAGTTAGAGAGTCAGGATAGAGAAACTGATTGAAGTACGGAAGTAAGTGAAGAAGGAAGAGAAAGGAGGTATAAGGTATGGATAAGTGCTTGTATATATTTAAAGTTTACCCTGGAGTTGAGCAAGAACAGAGCCACATTTTGGCTAGGAAGTCTTTCAGAATGGTTTAAAAGGACTGGAGATAGGGTACTGACCTGGATACAGGTAAGGAGCTCCAGACCTTAACAACATGGTGCAATTACAGACCATTCCCAGCAGATTTGATAGGTTTGTGGACAGACAGAAGTTTTGGTCACTGGATCATAACGACAGATTATATCTGTGCAGAATGGTATTTAGAGCTGGACAAGCAGATGGATGCTGAATAATTTTATAGGTGGTAAGACGCTGTGTATATATTAGTTGATGGGAGTAGCATTAACCAATTTAGGCTTTTTAGTGCTCTACAATGGCAGCACAGAAGTGCAGCAGATAGTGTTGTCTTACAGCAAAAGATTCTCCAGTTCAATTCTCGGCTGGGGGGCCTTCTGTATGGAGTCTGCATGTTCTCTCTGTGTTCACATAGGTTTTCTCCAGCTGGTCTGCTTTCTTCCCACACTCCAAAGACAAGCATGGCCTGAAACTGGGAAAATTGATTACATGAGATATAGCTAGAGCAAGTCTGCAAAAAAAAAAAAAAAACTTAAATAAACTGACTACCTGGCCATAGGAGATTAAATTGCTGATAACTACATAAAAAAATAAGCATATGAGATTTGGGAGACCTAAACTGAAAGGTGATAGTGATACAGCAGATAGTGATTGAAACTGTAGATTCATTTAAGGACCTGGGTATATGGGTAGAATCAGCTTTGAGTTATTTTCTAATCATAGTGACCAATTGGTTAATGATAGTTATAGAACTATAGATTGTATAAAAAGATTTATAAGGTTTGGGAGATCAGAAATGATTAAGTCGTTCATTGTTAGTTACATTAGTATGGAAATCTTATTAGAAAACAAGCATGAGTAAACTAGAAAGAGTACAGCAGAACTATACCAAGAGCATCCATGGATGTGAAAATTTACGTTATTACGAAAGACTATAATACCTGAACTTGTACAGTGTCTCTTATAGATATTTATGAGATCTTATTCAGGTATATAGGGCGTTTACATAAAACTATCTCTGGGAATGTTTGGGGTTATCAAAAAGTAGTAGAGAATCATCAGACATCCTATATAGAAGATTCTATAGGAATGAGAAGTGTACTAATTGGTTCTCCGAGAGAGGAGCTGTTGCATAGAACAGACTACAAAATTACATTAAGACAAGTACTAGTTTAGATATTTTTAAGAATGGCCTGGCCATTTATTATGGGAACAATTGTTTTGGTATATTGGCAGGCTAGAAGGGCATTAATGCCCGTGCTTGAAATATTTGTATGTATTTATGCAAGCATTAGGTGGAGTGGACACTGTAAACTGGCTGTAGGTGTGAGTGAGTGTGGATGAGTGACAGGAAGAAGTACTGCAATAGGGCTAGCCACCCAGTGGTGTGAACTTTGGCTCTAGATGATTGTCACCATTGAAGTGACACCCTGATCTCACGTAGACAATGGGAAAAGGGGTTGTAGATGGGGGGACAGGAGTGGGGTGTTCTATATGACCCAATGTGATTATCCTCTTTTCTTTCCTTTGAAGTAGGCATGACAAGTTATCAGTATGGGTCATAGGAAGCTGTGGCATGATTGCTAACCCATTTTATGCTGTTATACCTCTTTTTCCATTGTCTTTAGTTCAAACATCAAGTACACTCATGCATCTTAAAAGTCATGATGTCTGCAGTTGGCTTTCAAATGGTATGACTGACATTTCCTGCAGTGTCCCACTCCCTTACTATCAAAAGCAGTCAGGTTCATAGTTATTTAACTGCCTTCACATGTTATGCTTTCTGTAGCCATTCAGATATGTGCATTCTGTGTGCCTTATGAATTAATGCAGTTTCATTCCTTTACTTCAGAATAGGTGGTGCAGTGTTTTCTTTTAATATGAATGAGTCACACAAAATATGTTTACAGACAATGTTGCTGGCCTGAACGTTGATGTTTCATCACAGTACCTTTTTTTACAAACAATTTTGTATTTGTATTTGAATACAAAGAGCACATCTGTTGGCCTTTCTTTCTGACACCAGGGTGCTTTCTCTCTTTACACCTTTTGATAGGCGCATGCTTATTCCAAGGCATCTTTCTCACATGCCTAATGACTTGTCCATTTTTATTTTAGATAAATGAGCTATGACCACTACATAATATGTAATCATATGTAGAAAATACATTTAGCTATTTTTTTATTATATATTCTACATTACCCATGAATGAACTCTCATCGCAGTAGCAGTTTTCAAGTTCAGCTCAGGTGGACGCAGCAGGTACAAGAATACAATGAAATGAAAAATACAGATCAATTATCAGAAGGCATAAAGCTGTGTGTTACTACTGCTCTGCCATATGGGGTGAGTACACTTAATAAGAGAAATTGCTGTACTTAATAAGAGAAATTGCTGTTTGTGCATTTAATAAATGTAAAATTTTAAAAAAGGAAAACTGGGGTGGAGAAGAAGACAAAGAAGGCAACATGAGACAGGAAAGGGGAGGACAACAACAAAATGCAAAATAATATAAATGCATCTAGGAAAGCAGTTGCAATTCACTGACATTATAGTCCTGCTGGGACTGACATACTGTTCTTTAAATTAATTCTTGTCCACATATGCACATTGTTTATTTACTATGCTTATATGAGATGTATAGTTACATATCCATAGACTGTGTGTGTGTTTATACACACACATACATATCATATCTCTCAACCACTTAGAACAAGAAATCTGGACAAAGCCATAAATAAAAGTGGGACAAAGGCCCACAAATAGGGACAATTTTTAAATATTGCTCATACAAACTTAAAAACTTGATAGAATAACAGGGTTTGCATTTTCATGAATTTTCTGAAGGGTATGAAGTCTGAAACACAAATGTCTGTCATTATTTTCTAACTTCAATCTCTAATGATTTGCCACTAATATGCCAGAAAACCACAATTTTATGAAAAATGGACCAAAAATATGAGGCAAAAATCTGGACATTCTGCGAAAATCCGCAAAGTTGAGAGGTATGATATATATATATATATATATATATATATATATATATATATGGGTCTAGGACATTTCACTGAATGCACATTTCACTGAAAGTCAAATTAGTGTGTACTTTTCACTGAGCTTCATATTTTAAATATTTTGAACTATATACATGGATACTTGCAATTCCAATATATTACCTTTTTCAAACGTAATATATACTTAAAATATGTGGGGAGATACAACCCCCCCCGATGTGGTGGGCAATGCCCCCCCCCCCCTTACAAGATATACTAACTCCATGGTCGCACTACAGTGGGGAAAACGCCATATATAACTTTCAGTGAAATGTGTTTCGGTGAATTGTACTTTCAGTGATTTGTGTACAGTCATCTGAGTTTCAGTGAAATGTGCATTCAGTGAAATGTCCTAGACCCATATATATGTATGTATATATATATATATATATATATATATATATATATATATATATATATATATATATATATATATACATACATATATATATATTTTTTGCATAGTGTTCTTGCTGGTGCAAACCATAGGAATAGGGATGGGAAGGATGTTCATGCAATGGACATGTGGAGGAATTTATGTCCTATTAGTAGCTGGTTATATTTCAGTAAGCGTTGAACTCTAATCAATGTAAAATTTTGACACTTTTTGACTCAGTGCAGTGATGGATTCTGTATGACTGATTGCTGGCAAACCTCCGTATTTTCTTAAAGCACTGTTGAAGATTTGTGAACAGTTTAGACTGCAATTTAGTGAAGAATTGAGCAATATAGAAGAAATAGGGTAGCAAATAAGTAGAAGCAGTAACTATGCATTTTCATGCATACGCATATAGAGTTTTGCTACATATAAAGAACCCATTTTTTGAATATATTTTGCACAATATCAGTAGAGGTACCATTTAGAGGTGGTCACAGTAAAGTGATGGTTACACTTCTGTATGCTCTCCTTATTTTCACCAACCTCCATCTCACCCTGACAACTAAACTAGAGCAATGCTATAACAAAATAGCCCAATTTGCTTCCAGTACATCACACTCCACATGTCAACATACTTCTCTCAGGCACCTAAACTGGCTTGAGCTACCCCACTGCCTCACCTACTGTCACCTTCAATTTGTATACAGATTAGTCTCTCACCCTGAAAAATTCCTTGACCTAAGTGGTATACTACAACTCCAATCTGCCAAAAGATATGTCTGCTCTACTGACAAACATCTCCTCTCAATTCACAAAGCTTACAACAAAGTAGAAAATGCTCTTTACTCCATTTATATCTCAGAATCCTGGAATTCAATTCTTCCTCCAATCACCTACCTCAACAACACATATGCCTTCAATGATAAATTAAAACTGTTCCTGCTTGACTTCTGGCTATGCCCCTGCTATTCCCCAGTCAGGCTAAATCAGTCTTAAGCAACATCACCTATATGTTGGTAACTATTTCTTCTCTCTTCTATTTTTCTGTCTTCTACGCATCTTATGAAAAAATACATATAATTATATCCGACCTAATGCACTGCCCCCAATGTTGACTGCATTGCTGCAAAAATACTTGTTTGTTTCATAATTATCTGCTTTACTTATCCTCACTTTGTATGTAATGCTGCTAATGCTACCTGAACATTCTGTATATTGTACAGTACTACTGAAAAAAGTTATTGTGGAAGTTTGTATGCAATGCTGCTAAATGTTACTTGATTATTCTGTATGTTGTATATGTACTATTGTTATTATTTCTTGTGCAACTTTTCTCTCCAGGCCTCTGCTGAAAATGAGCTTGTTTGCACAGCTGGATTTTCCTATTAAACAAGTGGAAATAAATAAATAAATGATGCTGGTGTGGTGGTACCTCTCAGACTGAAAGAAATGACAACTGTTTTATAATAAGGTTTAACTTGGAAAGAGAACATGCAAGATGGGTTCAGAAAGGGGTTAAATTGGTAAAGACAAGGTCAGGGATATTACATTGATGCTCTACTAGGCAGTTTATGATTTATTTGCAGTGCATGACTGTTAATAAAGGCTAGAAAATTATGAGAATTTCCATTTTCAGAGGTCTAAGTGTGGCAATAAATGCTTGGGTAAATGAAGTCTCCAATCAGACTCTTCATTCCAAGCTCTATCACCTTGATGAGCACTGACTGAGGGGATCATGATCAATGAGGACTTTAGGTGTGATTATTTTTTTTTCTTCAGCTGTACCACCTATACTGGTGCAGCAACAGCCCTTGGCTGGGTACATGGGGGAATGTAGTCACAGTGTAATGGGCAACCATTTTCCAAATGTGGATTGAGAGATGGCAGGGCAGGAGATGGACATGTCAGTATAGTGGGTTGCAATCATGGCTAGGGAAAACAGCAGTTATTTTGGTCAAATTAGCTACACAAATACTGTTTTGTAGAGGAATGGCCTACATATTCCAGGTCAGTGAGTGTGCAAAGTTAGAGTGATACCTGCTTACTGCTCTGATTGTGGGATAGTGGTGTCAGTGCAGTGGGCTTGTTGCAACATATGTAGGTGTCCTGAACTGACATCTGCCAATAGCTTTTGTACCTCTTAATGATTTCAGCACTGCTTTGCATAGAGATCATCACTTGGGGGATGGCAGATTACAACAGGAACTGGATCCAAGACCCAAGGAGGGTGCACCAGATGAAGTCATAGAAAGGGGAACCAGACTTGGCTGGCTCAGAAGGAGACTAACAGGATCACAGTCTCTTTGCAGTAAGCTGCTTTTGTAAGAACTTTACCATAAAAGGAGTTGAAGGGTATGCGTAGAAGAGATCCAGGGGTCATGCATGGACTAGATCAGGGCAAAGAAACTGATGAACTTTGTGTTGTAAGGGTTTCAAACAGATCACAGTAAGGCATACCCCAGTGGCTGAAAATCTTTGCAGCCACTGTTGGATTGAGAGACCACTTATGAGGCATCAGCATACTTCGGCTTGATTTGTCTCCTAGAATGTTGTATTTCTCAAGGATGTGCATTGCTTTCAGAAAGCATTGAGAGGACATTGCCCAGTGACAACACCCTCATGGCTTCATAGGCTCAAGTTCCCCTTGTCTGTTAATGTTCCAGACCACTGCTATGTTGTTGATGTGGATCAAAATCACACACTTTGGGAGATAGTTGTGAATAGCCTGCAATACCAAGAGGATTTTTCTCATCTACAAAATAATGATGTGCAGATGGGCCTCTAAATGGGACTAGGTACTATTGACCATATTCCCTTTGCTATGCTCCACTCCCCACCATGGAATGAAGTGTCTGTAGTAACCATGGCTATGTGCTGGGATAAAACAAAATGGGGAACTGAGGAGACATATTTGGATGTCAGCCACCATGAAATGTGATGGTGACAAATCTCCAGAAGTTGTATAGGGAACTGCATAGGGTAAGATGCCATAGACCACTGGACTGCAATACTCCACTGAAGAACGTTATGTAGAACCTGGCCAAGGGAATTAGTGATATGGCAGTGGCCATCAAATAGAGAAGATGGAGAAAGTATAGTTGTATAAGTCCTACTTACTTTTAACAGTAAATGTTCAAATTCCTCACAGCCTCAATGACATTTTGGGTTATCTGCCAATCTAATCCAATACTCACCAGCTATCAAAAGCCAAACTCCCCTCCCACTCTCTTCCTGTGACAGCTGATTGGCTGAGCATATCCTGATAGGAAGCCTTGAGCTGTCACAGGAAGTGAGTGTTCAGGCTTTTTTGCTTCCAAAAAGGTGAAAAAAGTACTTGAAGCCAGAATTATCTAGCATGAGTAAATTTGCTGCCAATCACAATACCATATAAAAAAACAAATCCAACAACAATAAGGTGAATGGTGGTTGGGTGTTGCCACTGAGGCAGTGAGGAATTCGAACATCTACTGTTACAGGTAAGTAAGACTCACGCAACTGTACTATGTTGATCATTCCCACTGCCTTAATGGCTTCTGGGGTAGATTCCCAGAGCTTACCCTATCTGGGAGGTGGAAAGCAAAGGATCTAGAAAACCCTGAAGGATGGTCCTAGCACAGCCTGCTCTGGACCTTGAAAAGGAATCCAGTTTGTAGTGCTTTGTGGAAGTATAAGCAAAGGACCAGGTGGCTACCTCTAGAATGCTTCTAAAGTCCACCTTTTTCCAATATGCCATTGAACAGGATAAGGCCCTAGTTTAAGGCAGCCTTAACCTTGCCTGGAAGAGATTTACCATGATGGAGCTAATAGAAAACAATAGCAGATGATAACCATCATGCAATAGTTTGCTTAGAGCCAGGTTGACCTTTTGCAGCCCCCTTACAACAAGAAAACAGCTGCTCAGAATTCCTAGAGGGCTTTGTTCTGTCATGGAAGTACCTGAACTGCCTGTGAGCATCCAAGGTATATGGAATATCCTCTCCCTTTTTTTTGGATCAGGATAGAACACTGGAAGACTGATGGCTTGATTCAAGGTAAATTTAGAAACAACTTTAGGCATGAATGATTGATTAGTAACATAAACCTGTTATTGTGAAAATCAGATAAGGTTGGTCCACAATGAAAGCCTGGAGTTGAGAGACTCACCTTGCAGATGACAGAGCAATGAGCAAAATAGTATTTCAAGTACTGAACTGTAAATCAGCCTGAGAGGCAAGCTCAAAAAGAGGTAACATCAATTTTTCAAGAAAAAAGCTGAGATCCCAGGGAGGAGGAAGTTGCTTTTGGGGGGTCTTATGTATAACTTTCATAAACTGTTTGATCACAAAAAGAGAACAAAGAGGGGGGAGCCATGAGCAGACAAACTGAGATGTTTGCACTCAACATTCACTTTGACAGAAACATATGACAAACCATCTCTAAGTGGCTCACATAAACACGTCAAAACACTTTTGGGACTTCTCTTATTGGCTAAGCACCACTTAGAAAACCTTTTCCACTTGTAAATGTAAGATTTTCTATTTGCAGGCTTTCTTGCCTTCTTAAATACATACAGTATGAGGCCTGAAGTCTCAGAGAATGCTGTAGCACCAGAGGGTATGACCCTATATTCCCTTGCTTCCTCAGGTACCACATCATGATAGCATTGAATATGACCTCTAAAATAGGTCCCAGAGTCCATAAGTGGTGTAGAACTTTTAAGGCATGAATCACTGCCAACATGTCTTTTACATTTATGTGAATTAGCATGTCCTGAGGACCTCACAAGCTTTGCACATGAACTTCCCTGGACACTACTCGCCATGTAAAATTTGATGTCGTGAAAACTAGAATTGTGAGGAACTCTCTTGTGAGACAAAATATAAAAGAGAGAAATCCAAGAAAATGCCATGATAAGTCAGAACTTTGTCTTTTGGAAGGAAGATCATCCTTTTTACTGTGTCTATCCAACATCCTGGGAAAACAATTCATTGATAGGGTATGAGGAAGGACTTTTTAAAGTTCAATTTGAAATCCAGGTGGGATAAAAGGGATGTGACCTTGTCTAAGGACTCCAAGCACCTGGATTCAGAATCTGAACAAATCAGCAACTTGTCTAAATGAGGAAAATATGGATGCCCTAGGGATGCCTAGGGTTCTGCAGTAACAAACCTCTGGGGCCAGTAAACACTCCAGGTATAGTAGATAAGTTAAAGGTTAGGGTAGTGCACTGATAATATAAGACAGATACAGCAAATATCAACAATGTCCTGAAATTGGGAGCAATAGGATTACAATGATAAGAATCCTTGAGATCTAAAGTCACCATGAAACAGTGGTCTGGATGCAACACTAGGAACAACTATAAGGTATGCATTTTGAATTTTGGAACTTTTACAGAGGTGTTTCGAAAGGACAAATCTAGGGTGCATCTTCAGGAGTACTCCTTTTTATTTTATTAAATTTTTTACCAAAAAGATTCTGGAGTAATATCTTCTGCCTTTATGTATCACAGGTACTGACTGAATGACCCATGCTTCTACCATGCGATGGAGCACTGGGAGAAACAGCTCTGTCTGGTATGATGGGTGTGAGGAATATCCCTAAATGATGGAGGATTTTCTATCCACTCCAGGTGTATCTTCTCTGAATTATTCTCAGAACCCATTTTTTAAGACAATTTGTGGCCAGGCTGCAGAGTTGACAGACAGCCTGTGGGAAGTAGGAAGAGAAGCAATGGCAGGAGTGGGGTAGAACCGCTCTGTGACTTGGCATAGAGATTCCTTTGCAGGGGGTTGAAACTTTCTTGGAAAGGAATCTCTCTTGTCTGAATTCAAAGAATAATCTTCTTGCCATTTTCCTTTGGATCCCTGAATTTTGTTTGGCTAGGATTTGTGTTTATTCTACCCCTTGAAATGATGGTACATTGAATGGAGACAATTTGGGTAAATGAAACAGCCTAGATACCCCATGCAGTAACTTACCTCTATCATACTGCTGTTTGAGAATCTGTGCAACAGATTGCCTAAACACCAATTCAAAGCTTAAAAGTGCATTCAAAATTTCATCTTTTAAATCATCAGAGAAGTTCTAGTTACATAACAAAGCATACCTTCTTAATATTGTCTCGAAACTGCATCTACACACTCAAGCACACTTCTCAAAGCATGTTTAGAAACCTAAGTCAAATTAGAAATAATTTAATTCATGTAAAATTTTTGCTATGCAGGTAAGGATGCAATAACATCACCAAAACTGTATGCACACTGTAAAATAAATTTTCCACAAATAGCCTTGATAATTTAACATGGTAAAGACTAGATTACTACACAGAGACATCCTTTTGCCCAAGAGACCTAACCATTTTCCCTCTTTTCGGGGGGAGTTGGATTAGATGAAGTCAATGACTTTTTATTTGAATAGTCAGCTGGGGAGACCGCAGCTGGGTCAGCTGTCAAATGAGAATAGAGACACGTCATATCAGAGGGGACTCTATATTTTCTGAGCCTTTTTAGGGACTGCTGGACTCAGTTGTGACTGTGCAGCACATCAAGTTGTTGAAGACTACATGGACTACTCAACTCAAGTAACTTGTGGGGGTCGGTCGGGAACTGGGACGGATGGACAGACAGGATGGAAGATGGGATTTAACAGTGAGTAATGTGTGGAAGATGGGATTTCAGAGTGAGAGGTGTGTGTGTGGGATTTTTAATTATAATTTATTTCGGTCGGAGAGGTGTGTGTGTGTGGGATTTCAGAGTGAGAGGTGTATGTGTGTGTGTGGGATTTATTTGTGTGTGAGTGACTGTGTTAGTTCAGTGTGAGAGGTCGGTGTGTTGTGTTGGCATGTGAAAAAGCCAAGTGTGCATACATGCACCCAATTGTTAGAAAAAATGGCATGGGCCCTGTAACAGAATAAAAATAAAGGTATTCTGAATTTTGTCTACGTATCACATTACAGTACTTAAAAGCCATAAGTAGTAAGAAACACTTACTCCTCTCCTCCTTCATTTTTTTTTATTTGGATTGTTCAGTTCTACTCTTTGTTCAAAGATTACAGACAATGTCCCAAAAGCTTGGGTAATGGGACATAATTTCATCTCAGTAATGACAGAGAACTGAAGAATCTCAGTATTAGAAATGTACCACAGAGGGCTGACTTTAGGCTGAATGGGCGATACAACACCCTGTACTAAAGGAGGGTGGGTGCGCTGGCACCATAACCAAAACAAAAACAAAACTTTTTTTTTTTTTCAGACAAAATGGCTCTTCTAATTAAAACTGCATTAGAGCTTGCTACAAATGTCTGCTACAGTCCGCCTACATACTACATACTGACTTTGAGCCACAAATAGAATGCAGAGAACCTATACTGCTATTTCAGATGCAGTGAGAATCCTTTCTACTTAATTCAAAGATGCATATAAATCATGTTAGAAAACTATGACATTAACATTATAAAGTTATGTGACTAGGGATTGGCAAGCACTAGATCTTCTCCACTGAGTAGCTTCAGCCTGTGTAATTATTTAATCAGATGGAGCATCCTTTCCAGGACACCAACATAGGCTTTTCTAGGAAATCTCTCAATATATGAAACAGACCTTCTTGTCCCCTTTCTGGAAGATTAGTGAAAAAGTGCATTAAAATGAGACCCATCCAGTTTCTTTTTCCAGCCAAAATGGAACTGTTTAATTTCTGCAGTGATTTAATTTAGAGAAATAGATCTAATCTCAACAGTTGTTTCTGTCCCAGCCTGCTCTAAAAAGCATATTTACTGGCTTCTGGACTTCATCAGCATGTTTTTTCCATGTCTCAACAAAGTCCACAAGTCGGTGTTTTTTCATCCTTGATGAGAAGTTGAACAGTCTTGACAATATACACTTACAAGACAAATAACTGATTAGAGAACTCGTTTAGATAAAAAAACAGATGAAGTTAAAATAAGTCAGAATTTTTTTACTTGTGTTTGAAGGGACAACCTTAACCATTATGACAAACCGTTTGCATTTATTTTATATATGACTTCATTAGTGAAGCTTGTGGTTTACGACTACTAAAATATTGAAATCACATGCTTATGAGATGCACTTCTATTAACTATACTAGTGTGTGTGTGGGATTTCAGAGTGAGAGGTGTGTGTGTGTGGGATTTCAGAGTGAGAGGTGTGTGTGTGGGATTTCAGAGTGAGAGGTGTGTGTGTGGCATTTAGTTCAGTGAGAGGTGTGTGTGTGGCATTTAGTTCAGAGTGAGAGGTGTATGTGTGTCTGGACTCTGGAGTGTTTCTCCCTGAGCCTGCAAAATTAGCTTTTGTTCCAAGTCAGACTTTCCTGGTTAACAAATGTTAAAATAAAATGACACTCATTTGAATATCAGACTTCATATTCTTTAGAAAGTGCATGGTGACACAAAAGCAATTTTCTAAGTGTATAAGATGGATATTTGAAATGTAGCCCTGTCTTTGGGACTGTATTCCCCCTGTTATTGGCTTCATCCAGGTTTTCTGCTAAGGTTGAGAGCTATGGTAAGAACTGAATTCACTGAATATGTTTTTTTGCTAAGAGGTTGAGAGCTGTGGTGAGAACTGAATTCACTGAATGTTTGGGGGCTATATTTGATGCTGAAGGCACAGTAGGTAGATGCATTGCTGATACTGTACTGTGTTGTAAAGGGGTGGATGCTGCAGTCCAAGATACCTAGTAACTATGAACCTGTTATCAGTTTGCTATCCATTTATTACTAGCTTATGTTTTAATGCATGCAACAAAGGCAATTTATTCTTCAAGGGCAACAGTCACTTTATTTGTAGATGAAACAATGACATATAAAGTTGTTTGCTAGCAGCAGCCTCTAGTTACAGATTTTTTTAATGTGGATTTATAATTGTGTGTTTTATAATTGTTTTTTTTTTACTTTTTGCTGAAATAGCACGTCTCCAGATTTCAGTGTTTTATGCCACTGTCATAGGTCTGACTATATGTGATTTCTTTGGCGGTCATCTCGATGGCTTGGGTTCGAAAAGTTTGCCTCGCCACTGGCTGGACTAGATACTGATGTCCTGCAGGCAGCTTTATAAACATCTTCCAAGGCTGACAAGAGACAGTGAGTAGCCACAGAAATAGCCAGGGAAGTGTTATGGCTAGGCTTGTATAGGCCCTAGGGCTGATAGCCTAGTATCAACCTATGAACCAGAACTGGGCATCTCATCTTCTATAAGGTCATATACCCTACCTAGCCCTCAGGTAGTTCCTGACTGCTCCTAAGCAACAACATCACTAAGTCTAGCAATCATCTGAGGAAAAGTGAACATCTCTTTGGACTTAAATTCAGGCTCACCTTCTAAAGAATCAGAGTGATTGGACTCACTGTTAACTAGAAAATCACTATTGTTCTTATAATATATATATTATAATATAATATTCTCTGAAACAACAGAAAGACTTTTATCCAAACTAGCACTACAGACATGTATGGGAACATAACCACCAGAATTAGCTGATTTCAGAACACTCTTAACCAAGGAAACGACATCAGCATTATAAACAGATATAATCTGATTATCATCTGTACAATGAAGCTTTTGTTTCTTTTTCTTCTGAACTTCACTAATAAATAAAATATCTGAGGACATAGTACTATGTATGGCAAGGGGTCTCCTACCCCAGACTACTACTGCACTTAAAAGGTTTGGTTCTCCCATACCTGTGCCAGATAATGTATGTGTCTAAATCCTATTCCATACTGGCCAGCAAAACTACACTAGAGAGAGATGGGGCAAAAGGTACATGGTCTGCAGGATGAGAAGTGGCCCAGACAGAATCACTAACTGTAGCTTGAGGCTTATTTTTATTTATTTATTTTTTTTAGGAGCAACCAGATTTGTTGGGGAGGGAGCTACTAAATTTAGGATATACCAAGTCAGGGGAGAGAACACCAGCCAGAATAATAAACTGACAGCACTGGATAATGTATCACAATAAGAACTTAAATTTTCTAGTAATAAGTATGTTTCCAGTGAACTAAACTCTGCCAAACTGCCCTATTATCACAAAAAATAGTTTGAAAAGTGTTCAACATTCTTTTACACATGAGAGAAGTTAAAGAATTTGCAGCACACAAAGTCAAAACACTAAAGCAACCAATGTACCAAACCAGAGATTAGCTCCACACACTTTATCCATGTTAAACTAACATAAAATAATGTTTAATAGCTATTTAAAAAATAAATTATGTATTTACCATAACGTTCCATGTGTGTTGTCTATCTCTTCCTTTATTCTCACTGATGGGGGGGGGGGTCAGATCCAATCCATCTGACCTGTCTCAGTCATTCTAAAAGCTTGAGGTATTCAGCAAAGCTTGTGAGCATCCCTCTTTACACATAATGCAACCCCCTAGCTTCCTCAGATCTTGTTTGTCTCAAGTACTCTTACAAAGATAAGACAGAAATATTATGTATATATAAAAATATATCTATAGATATTAAAATATACATCAGAGTATAAATTCTGAGGCTATATGTATCTGTAGAACCCAAGTTATGCCACTCGGTCTTCCAGGAGTATAGTCAGGGGAGTATGGAGGGAGGGTTGAGAGAATAAAGGATGAGATGGACAATACACATAGAACATTATGGTAAGTACATAACTTCTTTATGTGATGTTGTCAATCTTGCCTTTATTCTCACTGATGGTACCGCGTCCCTAGCAAACTGACTCTCGGGTGGCTCATGGGAGACTATTCCTCAGAACCATAGAACCAAAAGAGACTCTACTCCCAGAGGCCAAATCCACTTTGGAATGAGTAATAAAGGTATGATGTTTTGCCCAAGTTGCTGCAGCACAGATATTATCCCTTAGTAATCTAGCTTGAAAGGCTGCAGACGTGGTTACAGACCTTGTGGAATGAGCTTTGAAAGGTTGCAGACGTGGTTACAGACCTTGTGGAATGAGCTTTAACCTTATCTAGAAGTGTTTTATTCTTTAAATTATAAATGTAGGCTATACAAAGCATAAGTCGCTTGATAAGGTAACTTTTGTGACTGGAAGACCTTTCTTAATGTCAGAATAAGAGATGAAGAGTTGATCCAATTTTCTCATTTCAGAACTTCTATGTGAGTAGAATCGTAACGATCTATGAACATCTAGGAGATGTAATGAATATTCTCCTCTATTCTGGAAGTTAGGAAAGAAAACTAGCAGCTCTCTAGATTGATTGAGGTTACTTTCTGAGACAACTTTCGGTAGAAATAAGGGGTTAGTGAGTAAAGAAACTCTGTCCTTATGAAAGACTAGGTATGGGGGCTTATCAGACAAAGTTTATAATTCATAGGATCATAGAATCATAGGAAGTTACTAGACTATTGGCCTCAAGGCCCTTATAAGCCTAGCCAAGAGTTTAGCCCATGTTAATAATCATTCCTGCCACATTTCAAACCCGGGCTCCTGTCAACTACAGCCTACTGCATTAACCCACTAAACCACACAGTAATTCACACACACTTCTGGCTGACATAATAGTCACTAAAGAGTATTTTCCAGAAAAGGTACTTCAACTAACATGTAGCTGATGGTTCAAAGAGAGGATAGATTCTGGATTTTTATATGGGGGTCTTATAGTGATTCCTTTTAAAATAAGCTTTACAGAGTGTGTGTGACATAATTTCAGAACAGTACTCTCCTATATGAAAATTGGAAATTGCTGCCAAATGAACCTTAATAGTTGCTGCAGCAGCTCCTTCACTGAAAAGTTTTGTCATAAATTCTAGAATAGAATGAATGGGTGCAGAAAAGGGTTTATCTGATTCTCGCTGGTCCATGGAACAAATCTTCTCCATTTATTTTGGTACAATTTTTGTGTAGATGTTTTATGGGAGTATAATAAAATATGTTTGACTGTAGAGGAAAGGGATGGAAACCTGGCAAATAGGGGAACTGGAGCAGCGAAGCTGTTAGTTTGAGATTGTCCAGGTTCAGATGAGCCATTCCTGACGGGCGAGACAGAAGGTCCAGATCAGGGTCCAGAATCCATGGTTCGTCCTGAAGGTGAGGCTTTAGAAAGGGAAACCAGATTTGACAAGGCCAATAGGGGGCAATTAGGATAATTGTCATCTCCAACAAACTTGCTTTCTGCAAAAACTTGGCTATTATGGGGATTGGAGGAAAGGCATGCAGAAGTCCCAGAAGCCAGTCGTGAACAAGTGCATCCCTCGGTGACTCCCCCACTGGGGGGAATCAGGGCAAAGCACTTGCTGCATTTGGCATTGGTGGGTGACGCGAAGAGATCGCAGCAAGGCTGGCCCCATTTCTGGAAGATCTGTTCTGTTATCTTTTAGTTGAGCGACCACTTGTGAGGTCATAAAATGGCTCTGTTCAATTTGTCCGCAATCATGTTGGATTTTCCCGGGATGTGTGTTGCTATCAGAAAATGGTCGGAGGTGGTAGCCCATTGCCAGACCATCATAGCTTCTCGACAAAGGGGGGAAAGATCTGGTTCCTCCATGTTTGTTTATATCAGACTATGGACATATTGTCCAATTGGATTGCTATCGTTCCTAGAGGGAGAGTGTCTTGAAATGCTTGCAACTCTAAAAGCACTGCCCTCATCTCCAGGATGTTTATGTGCAATTGAGCCTTGTGGGTAAGATCTGGTTCCTCCCTGTTTGTTTATGTACCAGACTATGGACATATTGTCCAACTGGATTGCTATCATTCCTAGAGGGTTGAAATGCTTGCAACTCAAAGTACTGCCCTCATCTCCAGGATGTTTATGTGCAATTGAGCCTCGTGTTCCTGCCAGATGCCTTGGCCTGTCTTCCATAGATAATGCCCCCCCATCTGGGAAGAATCCATGGTCACGGTGGCCTGGGGATGAGGGCAGATGAAGGGACAGCCTTGTGATACTAATAGGGAGTGAATTCACCATTGGAGATCCTTTGTGCAAGAGTTGGTTATCAAGAGTTTGTGTGACATTGGAAATTCCAAGATTGTGTGGAAAGTAGCCATTGAAGTATTCTCATAAGAAGGAGAGCTAGAGGAATGAGAACAATTTCCACAGCCATTTTCCCTAGTACCTGAAGAACCAGCCTTGCAGATGGTCATGTATTCCTGATTAATAATCTTACATGATGCTAAAGATCATCTTCTCTGTCTCTTGGAAGTCTTGCTACCATTGTGGTTGAGTTTAACTCATGTTCCTATGATAATACCTAGGGAGGGTACAGAGTTGAAGGGTATAGTCCCTGACTTGTATTAGAAGATGCCTGGCTAGGGCGGTTATAAGCCAGTTGTCCATATATGAAAACACCTGGAATCCTAGGCATCTCAGGTATGCCAGTACTACTGCCATACACTTGGTGAACACTCTGGGGGTTGTAGTAAGTCCAAAGGGCAGAGCTCAAAACTAGAAGTAACTCGCTCCTAGCTGGAAGCACAGGTACCTTCTGGATTGCCTTTCCATTTTGATGTGGTAGTACACATCCTGAAGGTCTATAGAGAACATCCAATTGCCTTTTCCTAGGAATGGAAGTATCGACTGCAGTGTCATCATCCAGAACTTGGTCTTTTTCACAGATTTGTTCAGATTGCTGAAGTCCAAAATGGATCTCCAGCCCCTTGTTTTCTTTGGAACTAAAAATAATCTTGAGTAAGTAACGGGTCCTTCTGCTCTGTGGGGACTTCTTGGCTGACTCTTTTTCTTAGCAACTTTTGGATTTCTAATGTTGCTTGTTCCTTAACACTGGGTGGAACATCTGAAACTGACTTGTTTGTGGGAGTGGGAAAGGAGAAGGGAATGACATATCCTCTGGATATTATGTCTTGCACCCATTTGTCTCTTGCTATCTTTTGCCAGGTTTTGCGGTGCAGGGACAATCAACCCCTGACTGCCTCTAGAGGTGAGCAATTGGGCACTCCTTCAGGAGCAGCAAAGGGTTTGCCAAAGAAAGATTCTCTGGTGCCCTGATTCTGTGGGCCTCCCCTGCCGCGAGGTTGGTGTCTTCCGTTATTGTTCCCTCCTCTGCCACTAGGGGAATTTTCACTTTGTGTGTCCTGGAGTGACCTTTGTGATTTTCTGAACCACATTTTCCCACTACCTTTCTGACCTTTAGGAAAGGGTCTGGTAGGTGTGGAAAAACACACTGCAATGGCAGATAAGGTCTTCCCCTTCTATTCACACCGGGTGAGCATCTCTTTAACTTTAGTCCCAAAAACAGAGGAGCCATCAAAAGGGCAGTTCACGAAGGAAGACTTGAAGAGCTCCACAAAAATCACAGTGCTGCATCCAGGCCTGTCTCCTGAGAGGAATGCCTGAACCCGCCACTCTACTCACTCCATCTGCTGCATACAATATGAGTCTCATGGATGAGTTGATGACAGAATTAAGGGTGGCCAGCTGAGCATTAACTTTATCTACCTCTGCATCAGGTACAGCTCTTTGGAGGGAGTCTGCAAGTTCCTTTATCAGATCGCTCTTTAGTCTTGTAAAGTGGTTGAGGTAGTTTAGCAACCACAAGGAAAAGGTCACAGACAAAATACATGCTTCCAATACCTATCCATGGTCATGGAATATTTGTTACAAGGATGGATAGAGAAAATGGTCTTGGACAGTTCTTTTTTGGTGGCAGAAGGGTGACTGCCAGTCACCTCTCTGCTTCAAAATTTCTAGGATGTCTCCAAAATAGACGTCTTCAGTAGGTGACCATGGGGACCCTTCTGCTTCATTGAGATCAGTTTCCGAAGTGATAGACTCCTCTGGGGAGTCAAGATGCTTCCTCTTGCAGGTCCTCTTCCAAGGGACCTCCTCAGTGGGATATTCTCGACAGGTTTCAGAAGGGGGGGTGTCTCTTTTTGGACAACCTGAGGCCTGGGGTTTCTATGGTCCCATGGACAGGGTACATGAGAGGCTAAAGACACCTGTGCAGAGTTGAGAGGAAGATCCAAGTGTGACTGTGTCTTAGACTGGGAAGTAGTCAGCACCCTCCTCATGAGTTCAAAAGCTGTCTGCTCCTGCTCCGAAGAACACGCCGGATCCAACAAAAAGGTTGTTGGAGCTGAAAGCATCTCCAGAGCAGAAGACAGAAGCTCCAAAGCAGATGTAGGAGCTGAACTCACCTGTGCTGAAGCTCCCAGAGGCAGGGTTGGATCTGGAGAGATCCAAAACAGCTCCAGGGACCGGACTGGAGAGTGTCAGCTCCCAGAGATTTCCTGCTCCGACTGAGTGGAAACATTCAAGGCAGTTATCAGATCTATGGGTTTTGGATCTGATACAGACACTAGCTGGATGTTGGAATCTTCCAGCTCCAAAACCAAAGGATGGATCGGAGGAGGAGCAGGCACTGAGGGGGAATACTATGTCTTATCCAATGCCTGTGCATTTGGATCCAAAAGTAATTTGGCCAAGGCTGGTGTCTTCAGTAGCCTTTGCACCACCCTGTCCACATCTTCTTCGGAGAGACTCCTGGTCAACAGGGTGGATAGTGTAGGGGATCTTGACCTTGTTAAGAAAGGTGAACGGAGCCGAGATGGGATTGGCTCCAAGGAAGGAGATCAGCTCTGATATCTAAAGTCAGTTGGCAAAGTCATCTTTGGAGCTGAAGATTCAGATAAAGTAGACTTCAGAGCTGTAGATTCTGACTGCACAGAATGAGTCTTAGATCCAATTTGCCCTGTCTGCTCCAATGGTTCAGCTGCAGGCAACACTTTAGTTACTTTCTGCTTCAGATCCAAAGAAGACCTCAGAGCCAAAGAGGGCAGTTTTTAAAGACTTCTCTGATTTTGGTGAAGCCTCAGTATATATAGCCTCAGAAAAAAGTTTTTTTTAACAATCCATTCAGAATAAGCTTGTTCTTATGCTCCAAGAGTGCTCTCTGGTTAAAACCATGCAAAATGAACAGGACTCTTGCAGATGAAAAGGCCCCAAGCAATAGATGCACAAACTGCGCAAATCACTAAAGGGCATTGTTTTGAAGCCAAAAGGCTTCCCTACTTTTTCAGACATATTTAGAAAAGAAAAGGACACACTCACACTTACCAACCTCTAAGCTAAACAGGACAGGTTAGAAGAGTGGAAGAAATTTTTTTTTTAAGTTGTCCTCTAAATTAAACAGATGAAAGGGACAGCAAGACGAGATCAAGAAATGTCCTCTAACTAAAACAGATGTTAGTTAGACAGCAATAAGGGTAAAGAAATAATGTCCTCTAACTAAAAAAAGAAGTAATGACTTATCATAATATTCTATCTGTGTTGATTTTTTCTCTTAAAACATTTCTGGATCTTTACCCTATAGTGTGAGTGATAGACCTTTCTTTAGTGCTTTTACACCTTTATTTCATTGGTTAGCATCCATTTAAGTTAGAGGGCATCCAACTAACATCAGATCTGATGTTGTCAGTCTTCATCTATTCTTGTCTTGTGGGTTATGGTTCCAATCCTCAGAACTGATCTAGCCATTATATAGCTCGCGTCAGCCAAAAATCTCTCAAGCTGCAAGTCTACCCACAATGCCCTCTCCACATTACCTAAGATCTAGTTTGCATATCAGACAGAAGAAGACTTTGTAAAATATAAGTCAGAAACCTGGTCCAAGGTATCCCTAACAATAAGAACCCAGGACAGGATGTCACGCCAACAGAAGTCTAAAGGAGGGGGCTGGTGGGAGGGATACAAGAATAGATGAAGGCCGACAACACAGATGGGACATTATGGTAAGACATAACTTCTTTATCTGATGTTGTCAATCTTCATCTATTCTTGACTTGTGGGAAAGAGTCCCCAGCTACCTTAAGATCCTGGGTGGCCCTATGGAAGAATATTCCTGAGAACCATAGAACCACAGGAGGCTCTCCCCCTGGAGACCATATCCAATTTGTAATGAGTAATAAAGGTATGTGGACTAGCCCATGTTGCAGCTGCACAAATTTCTGACATGGAACTTTGGAATGAAAAACAGCTGACGTGGCTATAGATCTGGTGGAATGTGCCTTCACTGGCATAGGGAGCTTCATCTTAAGTTTCACGTAAATGAAAGAGATGTAGTTGCTTAACCTCTTGGAAAGAGTCACCTTGGATACTGGTTTGCCCAAAGTTACACTCACAAAGGATACAAATAACTGAAATGATCGTCTAAATTGTTTAGTTCTATCAAGATAGAAACATAATTGCCTGTGTACGTCCAGAAGGTGCAGGCAGTATTTGTCTTTATTTGAAAAATTCAGGAAGAATAAATACAGGCAAGTCTATGGATTGGTTGATATTGGTCTCTGATATCACTTTAGGAAGGAAAGTAGGGTTTGTTCTGAGTGACACTCTGTCCTTAAGGAAAACTAAATAAGCAGCTTTAAAACTTAAATCCTGTAATTCTGAGACTCGCCAAAGTGACAGCTTGAGAAATAATGTCTTCCAAGAAAAGAATTTTAAAACAGAAGTCACTGCAGGTTCAAATGGAGGTGAAGTAAGGGACTGTAACACAAGAGTCAGTTCCCATAGTGGAAGAGGGTCTTTAAAAGGGGGCTTCAAGCAGATTGCGCCCTTAAGAAAAACCTTACAAAGTCTGTGAGAAATTAAGGGTTGATCCCAGATACCGTTATGGAAATTTGAGATTGCTGTTAAGGTAACCTTTATTGTAGAAGCAAAAGCTCATATACTAAAGATGGCAGCTAGAAACTCTAGAATTTTCTCTACTGGCACTGAAAAAGGATCCAGACCATTGTCAGAAGCTCAAATAGAAAACCTCTTCCATTTACTAAGGTAGAGATTCCTGGTTGATGGTTTATGGGATGCCAACAAAATGTGTCATACAGGGGAAAGAATATACTCATGCTTGGCAACTAAAGGAATTGGAGAAACCAAGCAATCAGCTTGAGAGTCTAAAGATTGTGGTGCACTAGTCCCTGGGAGTGGGACAAGAGATCTGGAACTGGGTCCAGAGTTCATGGGTGGTGTAGTAGATGAGGCACAGGAAGGGAAACCATATCTGTTGAGACCAGTAAGGAGCAAGGAGGTCACTTTGCTTCTCAACCGAGCTGCTTTTTTGAGAAAAAGAGGGAAGGGGGTGGCATAAAGGAGACCCTGGGCCAATTGTGGAGAAGAGTGTCCCTGGGGGACTCCCCCATGAGGCAAACAGGTCACAGCAAGGCTGGTCCCAGTGAACAAAGATCTCCTTCACAACTCTGGAGTTCAGAGACCACTGATGAGGCATGAGGATGCATCTGCTTAGTTTGTCGGCAATCACGTTTGAACTCCCGGGACGTGTGTTGCTATGAGATAGTGGAAAAAAGTTACAGCCCACTGCCACAATCGAAGGGCTTCACAACACAGTGGGGAGGACTTGGATCCCCCCTGCTTGTTTATGTACCAGACTATCAACATGTTGCCTGACTGTATAGCTATCATTCCTTGAGGTAAGGCAGAGTGAAATGCTTGCAATGCCAGAAGCACTGCTTTTAGCTCTAGAACATTGATATGCAAATTGGCCTCAGAGGGAGACCAAGTGCCTTGGACTGTCTTCCCGAGATAATGCCCCCCCCCACCCCATCTAGGAAGCATCCTTGGTCACTATGGCCTTGGGCTGAGGGGGAATAAAGGGGCAGCCCAGGAGAATCTCCTCTGAGTGCATCCACCAGGATAGGTCGTCCTTGCATCGACTGGAAATGAAAATTTGATGATTCAAGGGGTGGGTTAGGATAGTCCATTGATTTGCAAGTAACCATTAGAGAAGTCTTATATGAAATCTTGCCAGTGGAACCAGTGTGAATGCTACTGCCATGGAACCCAAAGTCTGCAGAATTAGATAAGCAGGAATTTTGTTTGAGTGAAGAAGAGGGAGCACCTGTGACTGAACTTTTTGTAACCTGTGCAGTGGAAGTGATGCTATGCAAGAAACAGTGTTGAGGTGAGCTCAAATGAACTCCATATCCTGAGAAGAGGTCAGTTGAGATTTCGCAGGATTTACTGTGATGCCCATCTGACTGGCTTGTTCTAGAATGTAGTCTGTAGAAGTAGATGCCTGGTGGGAGGGGTGAGGAAACAGTCATCTAAGTAAGGAACCACTCAGAATCCGTGTAGCCTTAAATGTGTTGTGACTGCTGCCATACATTTAGTGAACACCCTGGGGGCTGTGGTGAGGACAAATGGCAGCACTCTGAATTGGAAATGACTAGCTCCCATTTGGAAGTGAAGAAACTTTCTCAAGAGTTTGTCCACCTTAATGTGGTAATATGCATCTTGAAAGTCTATAAAACACATCCAATCATCTTTCTTTAAGAAGTGGAAAATTGACTGAACCGTGACCATTTTACTTGTTGGACAAATTTGTTTTGAATACTGATATCCAAAACTGGTCTCCAGTCCCCCATCTTCTTTCACAAAGAAGAATCTTGAGTAAAAACCAGATCCTAGTTGGTCTGGTGGGACTTCTTGAAGGACTATTTTTTCCAGCAGCTTTTGTATTTCTATTGCTGCTTGAACACTCTGACTGGGTGGAACATTGAGGAGGAAAGGTGAAGGGAATTAGATAACCTCTGGAAATGATCCTTAGCACCCAGGCATCGGTGGTAATTGTCACCAGGCGTTTGGGTGCAAGAAAAATCTTCCACCGGCTGCTTCCAGAGGTAAGCAATCGGGCCCCCTTTCGGGAGCACTGATAGGGTTGACCAGTGAACGAATCCCTGGAGCCCTGATTCTGTGATTCACTCCTGCCTCTCGGATGGTGTCTTCCACTATAACTCTCCCCTCTACCCCAAGGGGAGTCCGAGCCACATGTGTCCTGAAAAGGCTTCTGGGATTTCTTGAACCACATCTTACCACTCCTTTGATACCTGGAATATGATCAGTGAGGAGTGGAAAAACATGTACCCACAGCAGACAAAGTCTTTCCATCCTTTTCACACCTGGACAGAGTTTCCTTCACTTTCGACAAAGTGGATCCGTCAAAGGAAGCATTGACAAGACTTGAACTGTTCTGCAAACTCACACAGGCTCATCCAAGCATGTCTTTGAATAGCAACATCTGCAGCAGCTGACCTGGTCTCCCCTTCAGCTACATACATAATGAGATTCATGGACGAGTTTGAGATAGACTCCAGGGTAGCTAGCTGGGAGGCCACTTTTTCCAGGACCACCTTGGTGACAGTTCCCACCAGTGTATCTGACAACTCCTTGACCAGATCCCTTTGGAGTCTTGTGAAGTGTGCTAAAAAGTTCAAGGACCTGATGGAAAAGGTTGATGATGCATAGACCCACTTCCCAAATGTGTCCATTGTCCTGGACTCCTGGTTTGGGGGATGGACAGTAGAGCTTTCTTTGGCTAGTTCTTTTTTAGTGGCATCCACTACCACCAAGGCATCTACTACTAAACCCTTAGCCAAATGCAGTTGGTCTTCTGGAGCAGTAAGGATTTTGTCAGGTCTCCGGGGGACTGGTTCCACAGAGTTAGAAACCTTCCATGCCCACTGAGAAATTAATTTAATTAAATTGTCAATGGAGAGGGGGTCACCCAGGAGGTGGATGGGTGCACACCAAAGGCCTGCAAGTATACAGATGGATCTTTGGACTTCCAATCACCCCTCTGTTTCAGGAAAACCAGAATGTCTCCAAAGAAGACATCTTTAGGGGGTGACCATGGGGAACCCTCCCAGTCATCGAAATCCATTTCCTCTGTGATGGATTCTTCAGGAAAATTAAGGTATTTCCTCTTACACAATCTCTTCTTGGGGGGGGGGCTCCTCAGTGAGAACATCTCAGGAGGACGTGGAAGAGGGAGTGCCTTTAGAAGGCATGTCTTGCTACCATGGTGCGTGCTGTCCAGGGGTAGAGGCTGGTGGCTTAACTGAAAAACCTGGGGTCACAGGGAAAGACTCCAGTAATCCAGGAGCCACCTGAGATGATGCAGTGGCTAAGACTCTTTCCATAGCCTGAATGGCAGCCCCCCCCCCGAGGAGGGATAGGAGCCTGGTACCAAGACTGAAAAACTTGGAACCGGGGTCATACCCCACCCTGAGAGCCCCACCTGACAGACCAGAACCGAGTACAGGTCCCCTGGAAGGGACATGGTTGGCTCCATAGAAAAACTCGGAGCCAGCTCGAATCCCCTGGGCCCAATGCTGAAGACACAGTCCCAGGGACTTGATGGTGCTGAAGACACCAAGAGAGCCAGAACTAGACCTGGCACTGAAGACAGAAGTGTTGTCAGTGCCAAACCTATCGATACCTGGGATGTCAAAGTCTAGAGCTCTAAAGCCTGCATCGAGGTTAGAGGAGGAGAATAAGTAGGGATGGATGGAGAAAAACCCTCCGCACCAGAAGGGAGAGGGGCTTGAGAAGAAGATGGAAGATTCTGGGCTGTCAAGATCTAATCCACCAACTTAACAATATCGACCTCAGAAAGACTTCTGGTGGAGTGCATGGATAACATTGAAGGTGACACAAGTCTCTCCTGGAATGGACTAGAGAACTGGCAATGGAACGGGTCCAAAGATGGGGAACAGATATATTTGGGTTCTGTAGATACTAGTAATTTCAGCACCACTTGCCAGGGAAATAGGCATAGAAATAGAAGGAGTGACAGTCGTCACTGACATTGGAGCCATGGTTAAAGTCAGAGCTGAGATAGTGGAACCTGAAATAATTGTCATAGCCAGTGTAGAAGGTACTGGTGAAGCTTTCAGTGCTGAAGATTTAGACTGCTCCAAGAGCCTAGGAGCCCAAGCTTTTGGTTTTGAAGATGAACCCTCTGATGCATGTTTATGTGTTTTTGACAGTCGGTGCTAATGGAGATGCTGGCACTGAACCAAATGATTTTGAGCTAGAGGCTGGAGGTGACTGGTCAGCCTTGAACAAGGCTTCTTCAAAAGGAAAGTTAAGGAGCCCTTTGAGAATCAACTTGTTCTTCCTCACTGCCAGAGTTCTATTACTGGAACCCTAGCAGATGGAACAATCTATGCTCAAATGGGAACACCCAAACACAGGATTCATGGTTGTCCGAGTCTGGCATTTTTCTGATGCACTCTACACATTGCTTAAACCCCATAGTGGAGATTTTCTTTTTTTTTTTTTGCCATAGTCCTTAGCAAACAGAAGGAAGGCAGAAATAGAAAAGGAAAATTTTGAAGTAGCTCTTCACTCACACAAAGGGAAAAGAAGAGAAAAAATCTACCATCAATGGTAGACAGACTACCAATGGTACAGAGAGAGTAAAGGGAAAGGCTACCAATGATGGTAAGGGAGAATTTACCAATTATAAATGCAAATTACAGCACACTCGCTACAGGTAGACTAAGAGATAAAAGACAGAAAGGATTAGAAGTTGAATAGAAGGATAATAACAAGAAAAATATACTTAGCAACAAGAGAGGTGACTGACACATCTTGTCATAAGAGCGGCAAATGAGATCTGAGGTAATTGTGGCTAGACTTGCAGCTCGACAGATGTTTGGCTGATGTGAGCTATATTATGGACAGATGGGTTCTGAGGATGGGAACCATAACCCACAAGTCAAGAATAGACGAAGACTGACAACATCAGATTGGACGTTAGACGCCCTCTAACTTAAAAGGATGCTAACCACCGAAATAAAGGTGTAGAAGCACAAAAGAAAGGCCTATCACTCACACTAAAGGGCAAACATCCAGAAATTGTTTTTAAGAGAAAAAACAATTAAGAAAAAATAGCTAAGAGAAACAAATTTAGAGACACTTATCCCAGAGCTAGCTAACAGAACCTCCTTTTTCGCAGAGCAGAAAATGAGATCTGAGGAAGCTACGGGGTTGCATTATGGGTAAAGACGAGCTTTGCTGAAGACCTCGAGCTTTTAGAATGGCCAAGATGGATTCGATGAATTGGATCTGACCCCTGCTCCCAATCAGTGAGAATAAAGGTGAGATTGATAACATCACATCTATATTTTCTTGTCAGAAAGAGTAAAATCTCCACAGTACATTCAAATAACATCATTCACTGTAAAATTCCGCTCCAATGTTAAAGCACAGACACACATATACAGCAGAGTCGTACATATAGTCATTTGTGTATAAATGCTGAAAAAATCCAAGTCCTGCAATATTTTCTTGTTAAAAGGTAAAATTATAACAGTGTAACAGCAGTAAAGATAGAAGCAATTAGTTACCAGTTCTGACTGTACAAGACAGCCCCTAGTGCTGACAGTATACATACACTGTGCACTTCTGAGAGGAATATGTTTCCTCATAATCAGTAAAACCAAGTATTGGTCAAAGACAGAAACCAAATGAACACTGCTACAAGCAGAAATTCCTATAGGAATTACTGTAAACATTGACAGAAAATATTAAAATAAGTATCTTTTACATAAACATAAAAATAGAAAGAAAATACGACATCTAATAATAAAATGAGAGGAAAGGAGGTCCCCAAATAGGGCTTATCTGAGCAATAAGCTAGAACAATCAGTATGGAATCTTGTGAAGAGTCAGAGGACTTTCTTCTTTGGATGCCAGAAAATGACTGCACGCATTTCCTGCGACAGCTGAAGGTTTTCCTCTCAGGATATGCTCAACCAATCAGCTGTCACAGGAAGAGAAAGAAAAAGGAGTCTGAGTTTTTGAAAAATCCTCAGTACTAGGTTACCTTGGTAGATATCCCAAATGTCACTGAGAAAGTGAAATGATGAACATCTGCAGAAGTTGGTGGAACCTGAAGAAAAGGACCTTACAGGTTTGCAGACATAGAGATAACATTGACAGAAAAAGCATGGCAGTCTTAATGGTCATGTCTAGATGGCAACCTATAAACTCCAGAGCCTCAGTTGATTCTAGATTAATTTTCTGAAAGTTCACCTTAATTCCCAAGGAAAGGCACAGATGGAGCAAGGAGCCCCTTGCCTGAACCAGTGATGCCCTTGAAGTCACCATAAGAAGACAGCCATACAGGTTTGGGAAAACATGGAATCCCTGCAGCCGAGCTGACTGCTACCACTCCCATGCATTTAGTAAAAACCTGTGGGACTTTGGTAAGGCTAAAGGCAAAGCTCAAAACTGATAGTGACTGTCTAACAGTTGGAAGTGCAGGAACCTCCTGGAATATCTTACAATCTTTATATAGTAATAAGCATCCTTGAGGTTCACAGAACACATTTTCATTCTTCCTCAGCAGAGACAGAATGGACTGCACATTAGCATCTGGAATTTGGTCTGTTTGATGAATGCATTTAGTTTACTTAGGTCCAAAATGGGCCTGAGGTCCTTGCTTTTCTTGGGCACCAAAAACAATCTTGAACAGACCCAGATCCTACCGGGCCTGGTGAGACTTCCAGGATGACTCATTTTATAAGCAGCCTTTGAATCTCTGTTTTTGCCTCCCTTCACTAATGTGATGGAATGCTGAGAAGGGATTTTCTGATTAAATGTCAGGGAAAACTAAAAGGAGATATTGTAATCTCTGGTAACAACTCTTAAAACCCAGGAATCTGATGTGATGGCATTTCAAGCCTAAGGGTGGAGATCCAAGCTCTCCTGACTGCCTCTAAAGTGCAAGGCAAACCTTCAGGAGCACTGAAAGATCTTGCTGGAAAAAGGCCCCCTAAAGCCCTGATTCTGCAGACCTAAGGTCCTCTTACAGGTGGAAAAAACTAACTCATATAGCAGACAATGTCTTGCCAACCTGCTCACTCCTGGTCAGAGTGACCTTAACATTACAGCCAAACAAAGGGACCCAACAAAGGAGTGGTAAGGAACGACAGCTTGAAATACTCCACAAAGTTCAGAAGTATATTCAGGCATGGTGATAAGCTGCAATACTGGTGGCTAACACCCTGGCCATACCATCCCTACTGCAAAGATAAGATGCATATAGATACTTTTGAAACAAACAGCATGGTGGCCAACTGAACCTCCATAGACTTATGAGTCTTGATTTTCAGCTGAGACACTATAACTTGGAAACTTCATTAATTAACTTTCTCTGAAGCCTGTTTAGGTGTGCCATATTGTCCAGAGTATGGTGGGCAAAGACGATTAAAGCATAACTGTGATTCCCAAATTTGTCCAATGCTCTTTATTTTCTGTTCAGAGGATAGACCAGTGCACTCTCCTGTTAGAGCTCCTTTTTGATGGCTGCGGCAACAACAATGGCATAAGCCACAGGAAGTTTCCTCCATTGTGTCCTATCCTTGGGTGGAATGATGATTTTGTCTGCCTTTCTAGGGATAGGCTTCACCACACTGGGCTCTCTCCCCACCCTCCTAAACACCAGGTTGATGAGCAAGTCAGGAGGTGGGGTACTGCACAGGCCATGAAAGGGAATGCACTGAAGGCTTCAAGAAACATTGACTCTTCAGGGGAAGGAGCTTTGCTGGTCCAACCCCCCCCCCCTTTGTTTCATTAACTGAAGAAGGTTTCCAAAACAGGCATCATCATGGAGGGATTTTAGAGACTTTCCCCCTCATTGAGGTCAGAGTCCTATGTCAACAGTTCCTGTAAAGGACTCCAGGTACCTCCTTTTACACTGATGCTTCTTGTGCTTCACTAGGAAAGGAGAGACTGGGAGAGACAAGGATGCTCTGGTGAAACCTCGAGTCTGGGGATGCTTGAGACCTTGAGGTGCAAGCTGTCCCTGAGCAAGGTAATGTGAGACTGAGATGCAGGTAGATGACAGAATCATGACGGATCTGACAGAGTGTGATAAATCAGTTCCTAACTGGGACAGAATCCTTTCTACACCTTCAAAAGCTGATGTCAAGAATGGACAACTGGAAAGGACCTTTCATGATCCACAGATCTAGGAGAAGCAGGCACTCCAGCTGCTTACCTGGCTGCATCCATAGCCGAGATCAGAGAAGAGCTGTCCAGGGCAGATTCACCAAGGGGCAAGGACAACTTCAAAGGTCTTGAGAGTTGACCCTTGCCACTGGTCCCTTGGCTCATGGATGCAGACAACTCAAAAGAAGCCTAATTTGAGTTTATCAAAGTAGCGAGTAGGGTCAAAGGCAGCCAAGCTATTGGTACTGACAAGGGGAACCGCAAGGGCTAGAGTTGGATCTAGAACCACCAACTCTGAAGGGCAAATTGGAAAAGAGAAACAAGGTAAGATAAGGGTCAAAAGGGCCAGCTCTCTCTCTCAACAGTTCCTCGAAAGAAATATAGGTGCCTCCTTTTACACTGACGCTTCTTGTGCTCCACTGGGAAAGGAGAGACTGGGAAAGAAAAGGAAGTTCCAGTGCAGCCTTGAGTCTGGGGAAACTCCAGGTGCAGTTAACCATTCACAAGACACTTATTCAAATCATAGCTAACTACAGACCCCCAAATTTTACTCAAGATGCCCACTCCACCTATCTGGACCTCTTCAAATCTATCAAGATTCAACCCTTTACCCTGATCCTGGCCAACTAACTACCCAATCATAGATTGGAAAAACTACTCATGCCAGAATGCAAATGCCCAGAGATTCCTCAATATTGTCAATGCAAATGCCTTGGAGCAGCTAGTTGATATCCCCATAAAAGGTGATAATATATTGGACTTGGTATTAACCAACATGAGCAGCCACTGCAGCACCCTTACAGTATTATCCTCCCTAGTAAAATATGACCATAAAGCGGTTACTTTCGAAGTCAGCATCTCCCCTGATCTCCCTCTAGCTAGGGTCAAACAAAAAAACGTATCCAAAGCTGATTACAACATCTTGAAGGATGGTATAAACAGCTTCACAGCCCCGTTGGAACTGGCACCTATGTCCAAATTTACATTAAAGTACTATATGAGTACTTATATAGATGCATAGAATTAGGAATACCTGACAAGACAAAATCATCCTCCGCAAGGAAGAGTAAACCTGTCTGGTGGACATCTGCAATAAAGAAACTATATCACAAAAGGAAAAAAATTGCTGTCCAGGACCAAGAAGGAGCAGGTGCCCAACTGGAAGCAGCCTCTCTTTAGCCTGAAAAAGCAAATTAGAGCACTAGTGAAATCCTCTAAAGCCAACTTTGAGTCCAAATTGGCCACATCTACTACAGACAATCATAAGGCCTTCTTCACATATGTCCGCAGTCTCAAAGGAAGCACCCAGATCTGTTCAGAACTGGTGATCAAGTACACCACATACACAATTGCTATAGATATAGCCAACCTACTTGTTGACAGATTAAGCAAAGATTTCACCCCTCTGTCCCCCTATCAGTAAATCAGAACATCCCCAGTACCTGCCCCCACCCTTTATCTCTAGGGAACAGTTCATCACTGCCCTCTCAAAGGCAAAAAATACAGCCTCATGGGACCCGATAACATCCCAGGCTGCATCCTACAAGAACTCAGGCATGAACTTGCAGCACCATTAGGCACCCTATTCAACCAAAGCCTGAGTACCGGCTTTGTCCCAGCCAAGTGGAGGACAGCCACTGTCATCCTTTTACACAAAGGTGGAGCGTTCACCAATCTGGGGAAATTATAGACCCATCAGGCTAACTAGCCTGATCTGCAAGGCCATGAAAAGGATTATCATGGACCTCATGAACAGGGACATTGGCAACCTCTAAACACTCGACTCCACACAGTTTGGCTTTGTCAAGGGGAGGTCATGTCTGTTAAATCTGGTCTACTTTTCTGAGACAGTCACCAAAGCCATGGATGAGGGGAAGATGGTGCAGACGGCCTACCCTAATCTGGCCAAAGCCTTCGACACTATTTGCCACTCGGGCATAATAGATAAACTCTCTCAACTAGGCATCAAGCCACATGTTATCAAATGGGTAGCAAACTGGCTCACTGATGGAACCTACATAATCAAAATAGAGGAGGCCACCTCAAGCAGTAGAACCATAATGAGCGGCATACCCCAGGGATTGGTCTTCGAGTTTCTGTTATTCAGGATATACTTCTCTGAGGTGCAGGTCAAAGCCAAGGGGTTATGGCTGACCAAGTTTGCAGATAACTGCAAGCTAGGCACGGTTATCAATTCCCCAAGTGATGTGGACGTCCTCCAACAGGGTCTCACCCAAACAAATGACTGGTGCCAGAAACATGGCCTCAAGCTGAATGTCAAAAAATACATCATCATCCCCTTTGGGTAGAGTGGCTCTCCCACATATTATCACATTAACAACAATAAGCATGCAATCAGTCGTGAGGGATTTGGGCACCCAGGTTGACAGCAACCTGACTTTTGACCACCATGTTGCTTCCATTGTATGGAAAGCTTTCTACGTGGCCCACCTCATAAGTAAGGGTATCTCATCCAGGGACAAAGAGATCATAACATCCCTGTATTGTTCCCTTATAAGGCCAATTATTGAGTACAATGTCCCCCTTTGGCGTGTACCTCGCAAAGCACATGGAGCAGCTGGAGAGACCACAGAGGTTCCTCACAAGAAGAACCCAGGGCCTCAAACATCTACCCTACACAGATAGGCTAAAAGCCCTGTCCCTCTACTCAGTTTCATACAAACTCCTCGGAGGTGATCTCAATCTGGCATACAGAGCAATCTCAGACCCTGCCTTGATGGGACTGCTGCATATCCGCAAGTCAAGCTCCACTCGAGTAACCCACAGGCATGACCTCAACCTGATCTGTGACATCAACAGGACTTGTTGGCAGGACAGATTTGTGCCCCAGAGCCTCCCCATTTGTGGAATAGACTCCCTCTCCATGTTAAGTATAGTACCTCATTATCCCTTTTCAAGCGCAACCTGGATAACTGGATGGGAAAAAGAAAATACATCCCTGGGATTCCACCTGTGTCCCTGCTGGACAGGGGCTTTGGGTGTTGACTTGTCTAAACATGGGCTAAACTCTTGGCTAGGCTTATAAGGGCCTCACAGCCATTAGCCTAGTAACTTGCTGTGATCCTATTAACCCTTGTTGTAGAGGGGGAAGGAATGATCCCCAAGTCAGTCTGGGTTTTCAAGAATGGCAGTATATTCTTGTCCAAATCAACTTCTCAAAGGCTGCTTATGGACCCAGCAGACCTAGAGGAAAGCTGCCAAAAGTGGCTTAGTAGTCCATTGCAGGGTTTTATCCAAATCCTGGATCCTAATTAGTGAAGACTGGACCCAAGGGGGTGAAGGCTGTGGTGAGATTTCTGGATCAAGTGTTACAGTTGTAAATGGTGATTGGTGCCAACCCAATTCCAGTGCAGCAGCCAGGAAATGACTTGGTGCATCTCAAATTCAGGAACTATGTGGTTCCGACACCGTTGCCAAGAAATCAGAAGATCAGTATGGGGAAGATGCCAAAGCCATATTAACAGAGGGAGACAAAGAAGCAGATGACCTTGCAGCCTTGTAAACTAGCTCATTAAAGGCTTTGAACTCAGATGGTTGTTTTCCAATTTTCTTTTCTTTCTCCTTTTCCTTCTTTTTTCTTTTCAGTCTCTGTCCTTATCTCTGTCTTTATTATTCTTTCCTTTTTCCTGAGGCTTCTTAGATAGAGAAGGAGAACCAACTGAAAGAGACCCTGTTAAGGAAAAGGCAGGATGGAGCTCCTTCATCACTAACTAAGCACATCTATCAGCCATGATGTTAGCACTGAATGAGGCACAGGTCTCAAATCTTGGTCCAAATGATCTACACCTAAGCAGTAAATTCACCTCTTGTGCGAATCTTGTGGGGCAGCATGTGACCAGAGTCTACACACTTACTGAAACCTAAAGTCTTGTCAGACATTGGATGGGAGATAGGAAATTCACCCGGGGGATCACGTCAATCACCCTGCTAGACAGGGGTCCAGGGAAGCAAATATTGTGGGAAGAAATATCCAGGGAATTGTTATGGCTAGGCTTGTATAGGCCCTAGGGCCGATAGCCTAGTACCAACATATGAACATCCTACTAGAAAACCTAGACACTAAGGAGAAAGTTTAATGCAGCACACAAAACCCATATAACTAACCATATACAGCCAACACACTAAAAAATAGGCTAACTAGAACAACACCAAAGATAAAATCCCAAAGGGAAATGGTAAACACTCTGAAGAATGCAATCAGAAGAAAACAGCTGCCAGGCCTGGTAACTGAGCAGCCACGCACTCAATAAAAAATAATGACCAGATTCAGAAAAAGATGAGAAACACACACATAAACAACTGAGTTCTCAGAAAAGGGAGAGAAGAAAAAACCTAATGCTAGGCAAATACTAGCCTTTATATGCACTGTGAAACAGCTGAAATGCACTTATCTTTAATGGAACTCTGGAGACCACGTCCATCACAGAAGAGCAGCATACGAGATATGACGTGACTCAAGGATGCAGAACATTATGGGAGGGGAGTTGGAGTTTCAGAGCCAACAGTCTGATATGCCAGCATCAGATCTAATGACCACAGGTTGAGGTGGACAAAAAACACAATACTGGATCATTTGGGTTTACATACATTCTGATTCTCTTGTTTGCCAGTATGCTTGTACTTCCACTTCAGGTACAAGCAGTGGTATCATGTCTACAAAGTTATGTAAGTGAGTAGTGCAAGATTCCAATATACTACTGCCAGCACTGTCATTCAATCTCTTTGATTCTTCCAGAATGCAAAATCTACAAAAAAGCTGTACTCCTAAAACTGAGCCAGCTATTAATACTAAGCAACAGACTTCCAAAAAGTAATGAGAAACACCTTTTTCAACTGTTCAATGTGAACAATAACTATGCACTTAGTTCCATATAGGAGGATGGAGGAGGAAAACCTGCAGTGAGTGATTTCTTCTTAAAGAGCTACTGTTACCGTAAGTACCTTAATCAACTGTATTATCTCCCTTGCAGAAGGTTGCTGTGAGATTTTTTTCTCTCCAGTGGCCCCTTCAGACTCCTTCGACTGTGGTTCTAATGGCACAGCCTCACCGCTTATATCATTGTTATGCTTACACACTGAAAAGGTACAGTCACTACCTTTCTCTCAGGCTCAGAAGAACCATTCAAAAACCTAACTGACTCCAGAATACTGCAAAGCCTCAGGAGCCAACAGCTGCCAGCCAACAATCTACTACATTATATGTATGTTAACTTCTATTGTTACATTACCTGCCTCCTTAACGGCTCCCTGCCCTCCAGCAGAACTCGTTATTACCTCCCTAACCATTCTCTCTATCTTCTGCTGTACACCCCATCCTACCTACTCTCAAGTCTATACATATTCCTAAGATATGGTCCCTTTCACATACACTCACTCTGCTCTTGCTCCTTTCTGACCTTAAAACCCACTACACACCCTCTCCTGCCTTTAGTTGCTCACTATACTTCTCCTACTTTTTTTATCTTGACTTCCTTTTCCTCTACCTGAGCTCTACAACTACCTCACCATAGCTATATCTCACCCCTCCAGTCTCTCTTCCTTAAAACTTTCTTGCATTTGGACTACCTTCATTCTCCAGTCACATTGTGTTTACCTTCTTTTCTTCTATTCCTAAGCTATACCTTAGCTGCTAAACTACCACACCCAGGCTGCTCTGCATAAACGGATTGTTTTTCGTGATAGCAGCTCTGTTTGGCTGGGTGCAGAGTGGCTAATCCTCTCCCTCTTATTTTTTTTTCTCAGTACTTTCCCTCTAATCCCCCTTTCCCATGATGCCTTGCTCCATTTAAACCAATTCTTGGGTTTTGGCTCTCTCTTTTCTCTCCAGCGGCCCCTTCAGACTCCGTCTACTGTGCTTCTGGTGGCACAGCCTTGCTGTTTTTATCATTGTTATGTTTACAGACTGAAAAGGTACCCATGTTTATTTTTTGAGTCAAAGAGTTATTTTGTGGTAATGGTGCTACTAGATGATTGTATTATTTATGTGCAGCTTATTTCTTAAGTGCTATTTGGTGATAATGCTGCCACTAGCTGAGTGTATTATTTATGTGGCACTTCTTTCATAAGTAATCTAATTGAACTGCACATGAACACTGCATTTACTGTTGCTACCACACCAACTGTTCTGTCTATTATTGCAGTTGAGAGTTTCACGCTGCAGTAAACGGCTTACCTTCACTGTCTGTATTATTCTAGATTTCTGCTTATTACACAGTGACCTTGTATTTTAATTTTTTTTCTCTTACGGTTAGTCACACTGCTCTGCTACAACCTTGCTAAGACTAATACTTAACAAGGCAAGGTCAGACAAAAAGATAGCCTTTTACCTTTCCTTGACATATAATTTTATGCCAGTATCTGCAGTAGTTGCTAAGGTTGATTCCAACTACCATAATACTGTGTCATTGTTTTCTCATCCTGCAGATGTAGTCTACAAGTAACAATGCTTTTGCCTTGTATTGCCGGCACTTGTCAAAACTGTTAAAACTTGGATTTTAATTACTGGCCGTGGTTTTTAAAGTATAATAAATCATTACTATTGTTTTATTTTATTTCTGCCTGGTATCTTGGATTCCATACTGTTCGTTTTGGATTTTGGTTTATGGCTGACTTATTTTGCCTTGTATTTGCCTGATTACTGATGCTATTGTTATGAGTTGGATTCAATGTATAATACTTTAGCTATTGTTAGAGTTGCAAGCCTGCGGTAACTCTATATGATTGCATTATGATCGTTTTTTTTACTGATTGCTTAACACTCAGGTTGTGTCCTGACTTTTTTTTTCTCTTTTTTCTAATGGTTTAGCTTTTAGTCTTCATCTTGATCTCTCTCCTTTCTAACTGCAGCCCCTCCCAATCTTACTAATGCTTCCACCTAGTCCTACTCTTCTCACTATCCTCTTGTTGTTTTAGCCCTATCTGATAATCCAACCCTCTTCTTTTCACTCATTACTTACACTCACTTTTCTCCCTTTTTTTCTTTCTAGTTACAGTCACCTTTCCTCTTGCCTAGCCAACTGCCTTGCGTAGATCTCTCTCTGGCCCAGCAGAACCTTTCAAAAACCTAAATCCATATTACTTTCATCAACAGTACCTTGTTTCTCAGTTGATAGATACACAGCTAATTTGAGCTCAACCTTATCTCTTGCGTCCTCGGTGTTTGTTGTTGTTCGATCTCCTCGTGTTCCTGCCATTGTTCCATTGGGTTAACGGTTTGCCATGGTATGGATCCTCTTGAAAATTTTTCTTGCCATCGGCCCCCCCTTCATCACTGTTCCTTTTAGGGCTCTCCTTAGATTTAGTCCCGAACCATTCGCTCCTTCTTGGTCTCTCTTGCCCTTGGTTGAAGCCATTACCTTCATTATCCTCTCGTTGGTACTCTCCCTCTTGTCGAATCCCTTCTGAAGCTACTCGGTTTGTGGCCTCATTATGTAGTAAGAAATCACACTCATCTACGCCATGCCGGTTCCACTGTTGTGAAAGGGGAGGTTCCGGATATGCTGTCCCCTTCTGGTATTCTTCAAAATCACGATCAAGTTTTTTAATTTTGAAAGTCCTAAGCTTGTCCATCTGTTTATCAATACTGGTAAACACCCTATTATAATCGTACTGATATCGATGAAAGTCAATGTGCTGTTTGATCAATTCATCTAAATCACTGATCTCTCCTGTAAGGGTGTCTACTGTAAGTTGGTAATGTTTGATTAGTACCTCAAGCAGCTCCAGCCCCTGTTGGTCGAAAAGTATCTATATGAAACGTTGAATTTGGAATCAACCCCAAGTGTCGCCTCATCAGGCATTCTCATATGTACAGAATCTCCAGTTGGAGTTTCTTCAGTTTAAGAGATTTAAAGTCTAAAGTCTTTAGACTTTCCACCAGTGTGGTATTACAATTTTGTTGCATACTAGAGTTTGTTCCATTATGTTCATTGCATAGTTGTTGGTTCATCTGCAGCCATTCATTTAAAGGAACTGCATTCGGAACCACATTTAAAATTGCTCCTACTGGTGCTTGTTTATTATGAGCTGTTCATGTACCAGAAGAAACATCAATCAGACCGCTGTTAATCAGACCACTATTGCTTGAATCGGTCCTTGGTCATTCCTGGAAGTTGGAACGCATCACTGGCTGAGTAATAACATTCTCCTGGCCACAAGCCCCTCGATTATTAGGAGAAATCAGTTTCCCTTGTGTATGTTGCTGCTTTCCACTGTTAATCAATTCAAACAGTGCTTCAACTTTTCTACTTGGGTTAGAAATGGCTAAAGCCATTTGGCTATTCTCCATTCCTTCAATTTCTACACCATTTTCTTCTTCTAAATCCACTTGTGAAAATAAGGGATTACGTGAACTGATTCCAGCTGCCATACTTCAAAAACCAACTCCAAAAAACAAACAAAGCCAAAAACAAACAAAAAAGACAGACACTGGATTTTCAAGTATAAAGAAGATTTGGACTTTAAATCGCTTAAACTGAAGAAACTCCAACTGGAGATTCTGTACCTACGAGAATCCCTGAAGAGGAGGCAGGTCCCAAAAGGGACTGAGGTCTTGGCGTTACCCTATGGGGTTGATTCCAAATTCAGCATTTCATATAGATTTAATTAAACGTTTCGACCAACAGGGGCAGAAGCTGCTTGAGGTACTATTATATGAACTGATCAAACAGCACATTGACTTTCCAAGAAACACCACAAAAGGATAAAATGGTGCTAAAATAAACTTATAACCAAGTAGAAAGCACCACAGTCGAGCTGGATATAGGCAACAGTTTATTCAGTTCCAATCACCGAACACAAAGTGAAAAGATCCACACTTAACGCTGTAAAAGTACAAGTAACGTTTTCGTCATCAACTTCATCAGATAAATTTCACAATCCCATAATTCCCTTTATATAGACACACTAATTGCAATTAAACCAAATAAATCAATTAATCAATTAATGTAAACAGGATGTCATTAAAAACTGTCCTTATATGGTCATGTCAGTGTTATTTTAAAATCCATTTTACTTTAAGTTGATAAAAATCACTTTCATATATTAAAAACACATCATATTCTTAAAATTGATTTTAAAAACTTTTTTAAAATTGTCATAAATAACTTACATTTAAATAAAATTTATTTAAACTATAAAATTCATTTAAAAATACAAAAGATATATACAGAATAAATTTATGTTGTCTTTGGCTCCCTCATGTGGCCCAAATCACACATAACATCACAAGTCAAATAAAACTTCATAATTTATGTTCTAAATGATAGCAGTTTTTTCTATAAATTTAAAGCTTGGCTGATCTCAATTTTAAAACTGGAGCTAGAGATATCATGTCATTAAGACCCGGAGGTCTATTAGCTTCTAGTGATAGCTGCCAGTATAGTTCCCTATATTCTACTAGTGTCTCCCACATACCTCCCCTGGGATCCACATGAAGTACTTCCAACACAAAAAATTGAAATACTGATGTTTTACATACCATGCTATGCTTGTAAAGTGCATTATTTTCACATTTATTTCTGATATCATACATATGTTCATATATTCTTTGTTTTAATTTTCTTTCACTTTTACCCACATAGTACGAATCGCACTCTTTACACATAGCTAGGTATATTATGCCTTTTGTATTACAGTTAACATAAATATCCAAACTTAATTTCTTTTTCCTTGCTTGTAAAAAAATGGAATCTCCAGTTTTTAAATATGAACAATAGTTACAACAACCACATTTATATAGACCTTTTCTAGTTCTTGTTGTTTTGTCATAGTTAATATTATGGGTGCCTTTGTCCAGCATGTTCTTAATAGTGTTCCCTCTACGATATATGTACGTTAATGGTTTTTCAAAAATATGTTTTAAATCTGATATCTTAGAAACATTATTCCATTCTCTATCCATAACCTTTCTTACTACGCTTGACTGTCCGTCATAATTCATTACAAATCCCATATTATAATCATTATTAGAATTATCTACTGGAGTGTCACCTGTTTCTATAAAAGGAGATGTTTTTCCTATAATAGGAGCAAATCTGCCCTTTCTTTCACTCAGTACTTCATTCAATAATACATCAAATAAATTACTAGGATATCCCCTGTTCATGAATAACTCCTTTAATTTAATACATTCATTTGTAAAAATTTCATCTATTGAAGTCATTCTACTCATCCGAACCAACTGGCCTTTCAACACTCCCTTCTTCTGATACAAAGGATGTGAACTAGTGAAGTGTAGATAAGAATTAGAGAATGTTTCTTTTCTGTGTATTTTAGATACAAAATTTCCATTACCTTTCTTAATATTGACATCTAAATATATTAGTTCCTGTGTGTCATATTTGTGGGTGAAATCCAAAAAATTAGTTGTTCCATTCAAATATTCAAACAAATATTCAACAAAATTCATAAAATTGTCTAGATTTCCTGTCCACAAAAAACATAAATCGTCGAGAAACCTTCCGTACAAGGTCCAATACTCACTAAAAGGAGAAGTCAGGAGAAAATTGTTCTCCCAATAGGCCATGATGATGTTAGCATAATAACTATTAGTTATATAAAGGGAATAACAGTTAGCTATATAAAGGGAATTATGGGATTGTGAAATTTATCTGATGAAGTTGATGACGAAAACGTTACTTGTACTTTTACAGCATTAAGTGTGGATCTTTTCACTTTGTGCTCGGTGTTTGGAACTGAATAAACTGTTGCCTATATCCAGCTCGACTGTGGTGCTTTCTACTTAGCACATTGACTTTCATCGATATCAGTATGATTATAATAGGGTGTTTACCAGTATTGATAAACAGATGGAAAAGCTTAGGACTTTCAAAATTAAAAAACTTGATCGTGATTTTGAAGAATACCGGAAGGGGACAGCATATCCAGAACCTCCCCTTTCACAACAGTGTAACTGGCATGGCGTAGATGAGCGTGGTTTCTTACTACATAATGAGGCCACAAACCGAGTAGCTTCAGAAGGGATTCGACAAAAGGGAGAGTACCAACGAGACGATTATGAGGGTAATGGCTTCAACTAACGGCAAGAGAGACCAAGAAGAAGCAAATGGCTCGGGAATAAATCTACGGAGGTCCCTAAAAGGAACAGTGATGAAGGGGGCCGATGGCAGGAAAATTTTCAAGAGGATCCATACCACGGCAACATGTTACCCCAACGGAACAATGGCAGGAGCGTGAGGAGACCGAACAACAACAAACACCGGGGATGCAAGAGATAAGGTTGAGCTCAAATGAGCTGTGTTTGTATCTATCAACCGAGAAACAAGATACTGTTGATGAAAGTAATATGGATTTTGGGGTCGACCAAACTGTCTATACCTTAGTCACGAACACAGAAGGTGACTTTAAAATATTTAATTATTCTGGCTTTTCTGTGAAACCTGAATTAGCTGAGTTGCTTGCTAGGGGCCTCACATTTGTGCCAACACAGAAAATGTATGTATGTAGGACCATTATTGATTTAAAAATGTACACTCGTAAGCTAAATCTCAGCTTACTTTTTGATGGTCCTTTTAGTATTCCAAGTGAATTTAGGGTGCCAAGCACATTTAATCCCCCTCCCCTGCATCCAGTTATAGAAGTATGTGAAAAAATAAGCGGACTGGATTTGAGGAATTTAGGACTATTTGGTAAGACCTCTGTAAAATCTAACATAACCCAGGATGAGTGGGATTTGTTAGAAGAGGTAAGAAATGGGGGTGTTCGAGTGATGAAAGCGGATAAGGGGGCAGCTTTGGTCTTTTTCAATGTATTTGATTATAACGACAGGATGAATATGATGTTGGTTACAGACACCTATAAGCAGGTGTCTTTGAACGAAGTCAATCAGGCTGATAGGTGTATTAAAATATACGTCAATGATTTATTCATTGAGAATCATATTGACCTAGCGACTTGTAACTATTTTACTATGTCAGCCCCAAAAATCCCGGTAATATTCGGGACACCCAAAATCCATAAAGATTTGGACAACCCCCCATTGCATCCTATTGTGAATGGGCGGAATTCTGTAACATACCCCATAGACAAATGTACAGATGGGATACTGAAGAAATATGCTGAAAAGGAACTATATGTTTATAAGGATTCCTGGACTTTTCTTGAAAGCATCAACAGGCTTGACTATCAAGCAGATTTCCAGTACGCTACCGTGGATGTGAAGGATCTATGCACGGTTATTATTCGCGAAGTGGGAATCAAATGCGTCAGCCTGTTGTTATCTAAGAGAGGAGCACTGTGATCTGAAATAGTCTTAATACAGGAATTATTGGACATTATTCTAATAATTACTTTTTATTCAATGGGGTCCATTACTTACAAACTAGTGGCATCGCTATGGGTTCACCAGTCGGAGCCAGTTTAACTAATCTGGTAATGGTGTATTGGGAGGACACATTTATCCATAGTGATGTTAACCCGTATAGGGGGCAGATATTTTCCTATACTAGACACCTGGATGACATATTTATAATATTCTAAGGAAATCAGGATGTGTTTGATGAATTTGTGAACTATTGCAATGATTCTACCTCTTTTCTTTCTTTCATGTATGCATTTACTAATGAGGTGATACCATTTTTGGATGTGGAACTGAGTAAGGATGGGGTTAAAGCATGTTATAAAGAAAAAATCCATCGTAAGGATACACACTCCAACTCACTACTACATTATACTAGTGCACATCCGAAACACCAAAAAAGAGCGGTGATAAAGGGCCAAATGGTCAGGTATGTGCACTTTTGAAACTGATTTTTTTAGCTGAGTGTGACTTATTATTGCAGATGTTTCAAAAGAGGGGGTACACTAATGGCTTGCTTTGTGAATTGGCTGATGAGGTTATCAATAAGATGGCCACAGGGCATTTCAAAGCAATTCTCATTTTTTTGGATGGGGATAATAATCAGAATAGGGGACAATGTCAAAATGTTGAAGAAAAGAGTAACGAAGTAGGTAATTACCCTCACTCCTTATTACCACCTTTTGCCCAAATTCCTGGCTTATTAAACATGTGCTAAGGAAGAACTGGGAAATAATAAACACAGATGAGAGGTTGGAAAAGTTAGAGTCTGGCCCACAGATAGTTTTTAGGAGAGCTAAAAACTTTAAGGGCCTACTTGAAATTAAGCCAGTTATTTCAACTAGGATGCCCAGAATGTACAAGTGTGAAGCTTGTGCATACTGCAAGTAAATGAGCATGGGCAATAAGTATAAAATAATGGGTGTTGATTATTCCAACAGGGCAAGACTGAATTGTAACTCTACTAGGGTAGTTTCTGTAGCCCAGTGCTAGTCTTGCAGTGGTTATTATATAGGTAAAACCAAGCATAAATTGAGAGAGAGGTTATATGAACACCGTTACAACATCCAAAATGGGAAGATCGAAAATGCCCTGGCTAAGCATGTGAGAGATAACCCAGGGCATTCCTTTTTGTTTAGAGCTATTAATCAAATTGAATATGATAGCGGGGGGTCCCTTAAGTGTAGAATTGGAGGTGCGGAAATTATATTGGCAGATAAGAACTAGGGCATACATAAAACCAGGTTTAAATGATGTGTGCTCTATAGCCAGTGTGCTACAGATGAAATGTTAACAAAGATGACTATTTGTTACTTTGCACTTACACCATTCTCCAACCCCCCTCCTTTTTATCCCCCTCTTATTTCTTATCATGTGGTGCTTTGTTTCCATTGACAATTCTCAAGCTTCAATGTATAAATGATTTATGAATTTCTACTTAGGTAGTCAAGCGAATATGTATTTAGGATGTATGCTTTAAGTGTCAACAAGTTTTTAAGGATACAAGTGGCATTTTATTTAATGCTAGAAATATATGTATATGCTTTTAAGAATTAATGGGTGAGTAGGCCATGTGACCTTTTAGGTGTGGTATTTAAACTAATTTGTTTTGCTTCATCTTTGTCTGATGAAGCTGAGTGGAATAAAACTTGACAAAATCGCTAACCTTTTTATACTTGAAATTCCAGTGTCTGCCTTTTTTTTGTTTTTTACTAGTTTGTTTTTGTCCATGAGACAATCTTACTAGGTGACATCAATATTGATTGGAATAAACTCTTCCCCACCTCCCTTAGCCTTAGTATAAACCTTTTTGGTTTGTCAACTTATTTCTACTTCCACCCACATCAATAAAAAGTCCAGCTGCATTCTTGATTGGATCTTAATTTCCAAACCTAATCAGTACCATAATCCCAGCACTTTATCAGACTCCTTAAGTGATCACCTCCCCATCTCAATACTAAGAGTACCTTCTCAAACCTCAAAAACCCACCTTTATAGAGACTGCCGCAACCTGACCAATTTCAACACAGAAACTTTCAACAACCTACTCTCACTTGTCAAATGGTCTCATTTGTTAAACCTTCCTAGCAATATTTTCCTAAACATACTAAACACCCTAGCACCCATCAGAAAAATTAGGATCAAATCTAATCCTGCACCTCTCTAAATATACCCTTTCCACTATGAAACTTAGTGACACTCCCTGGAAAAAATGGACAAAGTCAAAATCTTCTTCTCTCCTCCATAAATTCAAAGAACTAAGAAACCTTACTAAAAACTTATTATCCGAGACATGAAAAAATTCTGTCAAGAAGTTCAATCTACTCACACCTCAAACCCTAAAAAATTTGGTGCACCATAAACAATATTCTCCATCCAGGGAAACTTCTACCCCCAACCCTTTCTCCAATAAATCACCTCTTGAAACTGCCACCCTACTAAACAACTACTTCATAGACTCTATCTGCAAACTAATTCCTCTCGACAGCAATTGATCACAACTCCCCACCCCCTCCACCTCCTGCCTCATTCATCCTTCTCCCTGAAACCTGTTTCCATTGCTTATATAAAATCCATTTTGCAAAAACTTAAACCTTGCTCTCCTTCTTTTGACAATCCACCCCCCCCCCCAATTTCTCAAAGTTCCAGTCAATACTATACCATATCCTATCTCAATTTTTATCAACCGTTCTTTAAAGAATCCTCAGTCCCTGAAATTTGGAAATCCTTTTATACAATTCCACTTCACAAAGAAGGTAACTCTACTGGCCCTTCCACTTTCCGACTTATAGCCATCCTCTCCCCACTCTCAAAAATTCTAGAGAAATACATTCACAGACAATTTCTTAAATATCTACTCCAGGAAAATCTCCTCACTCCCTCTCCCACAGATTTAGGCCCCACCACAGCACGTCCACAGTCCCTTTATTCTTCACCCAGACTATAGCAGAGGCAAGAGATAACAATAAACTGACCTCTCCAAGGCATTCAACACCATCTCCCACCCTAAGCTTCTTAGGTAAACTAACTGAAGTCAACCTCTGTGCATCAGCTACTCACTGGTTCTCTAGTTATTTTAACAAAAGACAACAATTTGTTAGATGTCAGACCTCCTGCTCACCTTTTCTACCTATCCAAACAGGTGTACCCCATGGATCCATTCTAGGCCATCTTCTCTTTAATATTTTTATTAACAATCTCTGTTCCGCCTGCTACACCTCTTCTCTGATCCAGTATGCCAATGATTCTACTCTTATTACTCTCTCTGACAGCCTTACTGATCTTCACTCCCTCACCCAGACCTTTTTTAACACCACTGAACACTGGTTAATCAATAATCAACTCATTAGTAACCCAAAGAAAACTAATCTTCTTTTTCCTCAAAAATCAATGTCCAACCTTCAAACTTCCTTCAGTCTCAATTCCCTAGACAACACCATCATTCACTCTGACTCCCATACTAAGTTTCTAGGAATTACAATTGACGATCAGCTGAAATCTGACCATCATATCCAACAATCCCTCAAAAAGACCAGTCAAAAACTCAGTTTACTGTATTGAAACAAAAAAATTCTTATCCATCACTTCAAGGACTTCATTATATCATGACCACCTCCTGCCCTGCCTACTCTGTGCTTCCCCTATATTTACCTACCACCAAGCAAATATTTTAATCAAACTTGAACAAATTTACAACCAGATAGCCAGATTTGCCTGTAACTTCCCTTACAAATCTCATCACTGCCTTGCCCTTAACCAGTTGCAATGGCTTGAATTCCCTCAACTACTCCAACTTTCTCAGCTACTGATGACACATTCTCTACTTTACAAACCTGCTGACTGTCTCTCCCTATCCACCCTCCTATCAGAATACAAACCTTCATGATTCCTCTGTAGCACTGACCAACTGCTACTTGACATCTACAAGCCTAACAAAACAATAGCATCATCACTGCCCTCTCAAAGGCAAAAAATACAGCCTCCATGGGACCCGATAACATACCAGGCTGCATCCTACATGAACTCAGGCATGAACTTGCAGCACCATTAGGCACCCTATTCAACCAAAGCCTGAGTATCGGCGTTGCCTGAGCTGAGTGTAGGACAGCCACTGTCATCCGTTTACACAAAGGTGGAGTGTCCAACTATCCAGGAAATTATAGACCCATCAGCCTACCTAGCCTGATCTGTAAGGCCATTGAATGGATTATCATGGACCTCATTAACAAGGACATTGGCAACTTCCAAACACTCAACCCCACACAGTTTTGCTTTCTCAAGGGGAGGTCATGTCAGTTAAATCTGGTCAGCTTCTTTGAGACAGTCACCAAAGCCATGTATGAGGGGAAGATGGTGCAAACCGCCTACCTTGACCTGGCCAAAGCCTTCAACACTATTCCCCACTCGGGCATAGTAGATAAACTCTCTCAACTAGGCATCAATCCACGTTATCAGATGGGTAGCAAACTGGTTCAAATTGGGAAAGCCACCTCAAGCAGTAGATCCGTAACGAGCAGCATACCCAGGTATTAGTCTTGCGGCCTCTGTTATTCGTGATATACTTCTCTGAGGTGCAGCCCAAAACCATTGGGCTATAGCTGACCAAGTTTGCAGATGACTGCAAGCTGGGTGCAGTCATCAATTCCCCAAGTGATGTAGACGTCTTCCAAGGGGGTCTCACCCAAACAAATGACTGGTGCCAGAAACATGGCCTCAGGCTGAATGTCAAAAAATGCATCATCATCCCCTTTGCGGAGAGTGATGTCCCAACATATCACATTAATAACAACGTCCTAAATACACAATCAGTAGTGAAGGATTTGGACAACCAGGTCGATAGCAACCTGACTTTTGACCATCACGTTGCTTCCGTTCTATGGAATGCTTTCTACATGGCCCACCACATAAGTAAGGGTATCTCATCCAGGGACAAAGAGGTCATAAGATCCCTGTATTCTTCCGTTATAAGGCCAATTATTGAGTACAATGCCCCCTTTGGCATGTACCTCACAAAGCACATGCAGCAGCTGCAGAAACCGCAGAGGTTCCTCACCAGGAGAATCCAGGGCCTGAAACACCTACCCTACAAAGATAGGCTAAAAGCCCTGTCCCTACTAAGTTTCATACAGACTCCTCAGAGGTGACCTCTGTCTGGCATACAAAGCAATCTCAGACAACGCCTTGATGGGACTGCTGCATATCGCAAGTCAAGCTCCACTCGAGTAACACGTACGCGTAACTTCAACCTGGTCTGTGATATCAATAGTACTTGTTGGTGAGACAGATTTGTGACCCAGAGACTCCCCCATCTGTGGAACAGACTCCCGCTCCATGTCAAGCAGAGTACCTCATTATCCCTTTTTAAGCGCAACCTGGATAACTGGATGGGAAACAGAAAATACAGTCCTGGGATTCCACCTGTGTCCCTGCTGGACAGGAGCTCTGGGTGCTGACTTGTCTAAACTTGGGCTAAACTCTTGGTTAGGCTTATAATGGCCTCAGGGCCAATAGCCTATTAGCCTAGTAACCTCCTATGATCCTATGATAGCCTACTTTCAGTAGAGGTACAGAGAGGAATGTTCCAGCATATATTATTTTAAGGTCTGACAAACAGCACAAATCTTTGAAAATTTCATATAAAAATGCAATAATGCAATATATCTGTATTTGCGTGTGTGTGTGTGTGTGTGTGTGTGTGTGTCTACACAATATATATAAATATATATATATATATATATATATATATATATATATATATATTTACTTATTTATATATGGATCTACTTCAGTAGATCGAACTTTTACAAATTCGAACCACAAATGGCCGAGACCATATGTTCGAACTTGTAAAAGTTCAAACACTGAAGAAAAAACAAAAACAAATAACAAATGCGGGGGGCTTCACCCCCCCCCACACCCCCTACTTAAATATACCAACTCCGAGATCGCACTATATTGTGGAAAAGGGAAATCTTCCCATTCCACACTGTACGGAGATCTCCATTCAGTCCAATCGAACTTTTATAAGTTCGAACATATGGTCTCGGCCATATGAGGTTCGAACTTGTAAAATATAGATATATATATATATATATATATATATATATATATATATATATATATATATATATATATATATATAGATAGATATATATATACCAGGAAGAAAAAGGGAGCAATGCTGCATACAAGAGAAGCAGGAAAAGAAACTGACAGAAAAGAAGAGAATCTCAAAAAAAGGGCAAATATTCCTACTCTAAGGCTATCTAATCTAATATTTTAAACACAACAGTCTAGAGGAGGTACAGAAAAATAGTTAAAATTAGCAAGATAAGCCAAAGCTACTTATCCCAATAGAAGAAGCTTCAGTGATCATGTCTGGATGCAAGTAGAAATGAGATCTGGAGAGAATCACTAAGGCCAGTGTTTTATGGGTAAAGGAGGCAGAACTACAGGGCTGAAGAATTTGAGATGTTGACCTCAGATCAGGATTAGATCCAATAACCCACAGGTTGAGAAGGACAGAAAACAGAACATCGGATCTGAGCTTTCATAGTTGTTTTGAACTGGGTGATTCTTGGGAACTTCCAAATTTCACTGATGAGGCTGTTAGCCATTTACCTACATTCACAGAAAACAGTGTGTGTCTATGTTGGTTCTTTCTTCTTTATAGTCTACAAGCTGATGTGATTCAAACGTTGAGTAGCAAATTGTAATAATGACTGGATTGTTTTTTTATATCTATAAATAATATTAAATAAAAGAGAATTGAAATAAATATATAATAATGACTGCATGGTTGGACAGCTACACTTACAGTATAGGATATTTTGAGCTATTTTTAGTAGGGTAGAAGCAATGAAATGTTCTAGTTCATCACATAGCATTTTTTTCTCTTTTTTTCTCAATCTGAGATGATGGTGGCATAAGCTTTTTGTATTACTGTAGGGTTACTCAAATGTTGATAGAGGAAAACTATAAAGATTACTGAAAATGGCTATGGCATAAGGCATCCGGCATTTACCTACGGATAGATGAAGACTGAATCCTCGAGCCTCATTTGCTAGAAATTCAATCCACCAAAGATCAGAGCTCCTTGATAGGAAATCGCTGTCAGTGAGTTGTGCTGACAGTAATTTCATTTTTGTGGAAATTTCCCCTTCTTCAAGTTGGTGCGACCATGGATTTGGTATACACAAATTTGGAGTGTGTGAGAGGGTCCTGCCACCCAAATTGGGGTTGCAGGGGGTTTGCCCCTGCAAAACACAACAAAGTGTTTTTTTGGTAATTTTCTTTTCATTTAGTTTGAGGATTCCAATCCTAGGTTGGTTAATTTTCATCAACTCATAGTAGAAGCAAAGTCTGGACATGTGGTAGGAGTAGGCTGTAATTACATATGCAGGATTTGTTAGCAATTGCCTGAGACAACTGTCTAAGGCTAGATAAAGGCAAAACTATCAGAAAGACCCAAGCAAACTCAGACTGTTGTAATGGTCATTAATGGGAGCCTATTTTTTCTGTAAGACCTTTTTACTTTTTTCATTATTGGCAACTTTTGAGGTTTTCTTGTGTGACCCTTTAATACTGCTCATTATTGGGAAATTTTGCAGTCACCCTAATATTATGGAAATAATGCTTTGTTTAAAGCTCAGTGTTTTTGGCTAACAGTGAAGCTATACACTTATGGTGTACTGATGAGGCCATAAAAGGGCAAACATGTCATGTTTACAGCTGGTGGAGTTTGCTTTACTGGCTTGACTGCATTAATAAAGACTTATAAAAAGTAAAAGTCAGGGGCATTCAGAAGTAATTTAGCTGAAATACTTGTATGTTTTCCATAAACCTCCTTCCCTGGCTTGCCTAGGCCTTTTTTATGTTTTTGCCTAAGATGTTTTGGTGTGGAACACTTTTACTTGTTTTAGTCCATACAATTGTCTGCATTTTTTTTTATTTTTTGGATTACTTTATTAATGAGAAAATCATTTTGGAGAACCTGGTCAAAGAAAAAATACTAAGGTCTAATCTTATTTACAGTTTCAGTCATGTATGGGAAGATGATTTTATATAGACCACTTTTTGTGTGTTAGGGTCTAAGGAGTAGCCAGAGAAAGAAAGTCTTTACTTTTATTTGGGTTTAGAAGATGACCAGAGCAAAATAATTGATCTTTCGACTTTAGAAAAGGACTTTGTAGATGGCAGATATTTTCTAATGATATACTGAGTCATCTGCACACTGCAAAAGGTGGGCTGGAAGCAAAAGTCAGTCTTGCTATTGACAAGTACTGCAAGCAGAAAAAAAAGAGGCTTGTGGGACTCCAATATAAATGGACAGAGTAAAAGACAGCACATTTTTCCGTCATATAGACAGGATGAGATCAGAGAAATAGCTTTGAAAGCACTCTGGCACTCATCAGCTTCTGCATCAGTACTCATGTAAGAGAATAACATATGGTGACATATGGTATTGAATGCCTTAGAGAGATCTAGAAAGATAACACCTAGTACCTTTCTCCAATTGAGATTGATTTGGACATATTTAGTGAAGGTCAGCAGAGGAGTCTCTCATTCTGTGTCTTGGGCAAAAGCCAAGGTGGATGCTTTTATTTGCTAGATGAGTTATTATCTTTTTATGGGTATAATCCTTTAGCATTGTTATAGTGGCAGGGGAAAGCTACTGGTCAGAAATTAAATAATTCTCAAGAAGTTCCTCACTTGTGCACTGGAACAACAATTGAGGATTTTCAGAGTTTAGATATATATACCTTAGTGGTGGAGCAATTTATCAAGACGTACCTAGGAAAAAGAATAGTTTTAGCAGACCAAATGGGGTAATAAGCAAACACGCTGTTAACAGCTAATTATGCAAATTTGAGTTTAGAGACTAGTTGTGATACTACAGAGGTTGGAAATCGACTGAGAAATAAAAGCGTGAGGGTACCAAAACAGAAAGATGAGGATGCATGGGGTAATATCTGGTAAGCAGTGGAAAGTGGGGATCACTCCAGTGGTTCTACTCAACAGAGGCACTAGGAGCTAAGGTTGAGTGGCACGATGCCAGGGTAATCCCATGGGCTAGGCTTGTAAAGGCTCCAGGGCCATTAGCCTAGTACACACCTATGAACCTAATGGTGCTTATTAAGTCTGTTTGTTATAAGTCATGTAGATAGTTATGGAAATAGGATGGATGTGATTTTTTTTCTGGGACTAAATAACTAAAATATATTTCAACACAAAGTTTAAGAACTGTTTTTGTGCTCAACTTGCTTGTTAAGAAAGGAATTATTGCTGTTATTATTATTATTATTATTATTATATAACATAATATGTTTTACTTTGTTTCTTAGCTCACTACATTGGAGGCATGACAGACTGGACTTGAGGTGTTAAACAGAATATAGTTCTGACTTTTGTTCTTTTTTGACATCTCATAGGGCTTGGGAAGGAATGATTAAAGTAATTACTTCATTGAGGCTAAGAGAGGTGGGGTGGGGGGCAGTTAAATAACTTTAACCTTGATATAAAACCAGAAAGATTGAAAGGTTTGGAGTTCCTGGCACAGATGACACACTGTAATTTTTTTCATTTTTATATGGCAGGGATAGCGACCTGTCAATGTGAACATTGGCCCTAAATAATTGTTACTGTTGAAGTGACATCTTGATCCCATATGCAAAAATGGGAAAACGGCTTCTGAATGGATTGACAGATGGAGGGATGAGCATATACACTAAATAAATTCAGTGATTACTTAAGCAGTCCAGCTTAATACCTGCCACAGTGATATTATCAGAGTTAGTTGATACTATTCCCTTAAAGATTTCTTAGTAGTTTTCTTAGTTACCTTGTCAGCCAAAGAAGTAATTCTTTTTTTTTTTTTTTTTCTTCAAAGAAGTAATTCTGATGAGTTGCACTATGCAATACATATTTAGGGTAGAGTTTGACTATACATTACTAATAATCTACCACTGAATTTTGGAATTTCCAAGTATGATTTTTTTTAACCAACCAGTATTACTTATTGTTGACAGCATTTGGGATACATTAGGAAAGGTGTGTGTGCATGCATCTTAATGTTATATATTTTAAATTACTAATTTTAACTGGGAGAAGAAACACATCCATAACACAGGTGCCAAGGAAATGAATGGGGATCATAATAATACAGGTAATGGTGTTTGCAGGGATTATAAATGCTCCATTATAACTTCTGTGACTACAATGCAAACTATTCCACCTGGCATGAATTTACAAACAAATAAGGCATACTGCTTCCTCTTCCACAGCTGCTGTGTTAGGGGATTACTGATCAAGACAGCGATAAAAGGAGGATAATTTACTAAATAAGCTACATGCATCACTATTACTGATTCTGAGCTCTAGACAGGCGCTGCAGAAAATTACTTTGGACATTGGTCATAAGGATTAAGAAGCATGTCCCTGCAAATTAGTAGAGACCTGTAGAATTGCTTATTAATAAATCCTCATTTGCACAGTTTTAAACACCTTTATTAAATCATCACTTAAGTCATATTCACACATACATTAAAAAGAGAAACCATATTAACATTTTTCTACTTGCACACATTATACATTACATGTATTCTTTCTTTATAACTGCACAACACAGTGGTACAGCGATGAGCATTGTAACCTCACAGCAAGAGGTTCTCCGGTTCGATTCTTGTCTGTGTCTTCTGTGCAGAGTCTGCATGACCTCCCTGCATTTGCTTGGGTTTCCTTCTGGTGCTTTGGTTTCTGCCCACATTCCAAAGACATGCGTCTGGAGCAGTTCTCCCTGGGACTCCTCTGAGAATGGGCTCTGTCTCAGCTGGACTTTCCTGGTAAGCAAATGTTAAATAAATAAACTGTCTCTCAGTGGTGGGGTTGGCATAGTGGTTAAGGTCTTTACTCGAGAGGTACAAGGTATAGGGTTTGATTCTCATTGCTGGTTATTGGCTAGGCTTGTAATAGTCTGCATATTGATAGTCTAGTATTTGACTATTACATTAACTGTCCAATTCCTGCCTTCCCTTAACTCATTAAAACCTATGTGGTATAGAATGTCACACCTTTAGCAGCCTAGCACATCTTGCACTCCAGAGCATTTTCTGAAAAATAAACTTAAAAAGCATATGATAAACAAATGTATTTTGTGAATAACAAATACAATTAAGGCAGTACAAATAACAATGTTATCAGTAAGAAGCTTTCTTTAAAGTGATAATAGTGCAGTCATAGCTTTTTTCATAAATGTTATATTATAATGCACACAAACCCAAAATTATATTTTTGCTACACTTTCATAAATAAATTGTCATATTTTGGAAACTGTGCAACCTAGATATGTATTGTTAGAATATTTTTGTTAACCAGACACAATCTTTCACATGATAACAAAAAATTCCTCTCCGAGTGTATGCTTATTAAAATATTTACAGATGTCTGAAAACGTTTAATTTTATAATTATCAATATAAATAATGCTGAATATCTCTCAAAATGTGCAGCTTACAGTAAAACTACCCAAGCTAGTTTTCTTCAACAACATCTAAGGTTTCACCTGATGCCACGAAACAGTTTGTAAGTCACTTGTTTTTGGACATAAGTACATGTGTAAAATTTACACTGTAAATATTGTTTATTTTCATATTTACTAACAAATAAATATTAATGTCTCAGGTATATTGTGATATAAATGGACATTGACAATGAAGTTTCCTATTTCCCACCATGGCATATCACACCATATCCCTCAATAACATGTAGGGCTCATCATTATGACAATATGAAAAATAAGTGACAAACAGTGATTAATTTCTTTACAGCAAGGATATCACAGACTACCAATATTAGTGTCATTGTGTTAATAGCTCCTTGTCCTTTCTAATACTGTCTATTATTAGCTGGTAAGTCACTTAGTTAAAGAATCCAGACCCAAAAATGGACTGGACGCCTTAAGGAGCCATGGGTGTGAAGTGGAAGCATACAAAAAGGCATTATAGGCCTGAATAAGATAAATATCACTCCTCCTCCTGAACATTACTTTGCATGTATAGTTCCCACAAATTCCATTTATTTCTTTGTAATTTGTTTTTTCTGTTTTCTTAAGATCCCTCTTCCATTTTTATCTATTTTAAAATATTCAGTACATCAAATACAGGTGGGTTAGATTTTGATTTCCATTTTCCAGTAATTGCTTTTTGGCAGCCAATAGAATTAAACTTAACAAGAATTTAATATATCTAGGTAATTCAGATCCTGTGCCCCAGCTTAAAAGAATCATTTTCTTAGTTACAGCCATTTGCTCCAACAATATTTCTGACAGGGTACTCTGTAGGGAACATTTAAAATCTACCAACTCATTAAACTCACAAAAAATTGTTCCCAGTAACCTCTTTCTTCCACATCACATTTCCAACATTTGCTGTGTACCTGAGGAAAAATTCTTTGAAGTCTGCACTGGGTATAAAAATACGTATGCAAACACTTCCAAGCTAAAACCATAAACCTTCTGGACTTTGTTGCATACTTGGGAGCCATACATATGTCCTTCCATTGTTCCCTTATAATTTGCTTTTCCAGTCCATCTTCCCAATCTTTTCTAACCTCCTCTGATAGATTCTTACAGTTATCATGCAATGTTGACTAAAAACTCTAACACAGCAAGTGTTTCACTTAGGATTCCCTTATCTCCTTCTCTTTGTCTGTACTCTGCTATCAATCCATGGTACGGAAGGCAGCCTATAATCTGAAGTACAAACAACTTCTTGGCCTCATCCCACTCTATTACCACTCCCTCTCTAGTTATTTGCACCCAATACATTGGTTTCTTTGCCAGGTTTCTCCAGTAAACTCCAGATCCCTCCTGCCTATTTTCTGTACCCCTATTTGCAGTCATTCCCATTGGCAAAATCTCCTTTCTCCATTCCTGTGTTGACTTAGTTCTTATAATACTTTCTGCAACTTTATGGATTTATTATTCTGTATGGTTATTATTCTCCTTGAGAATCTGTAGCTAAAACCCCACTCTCTCTTTATTTCTTGAACCTCCCCATTCATTATCCATTTCTAGTTTGAATTATAACCTTCTGCTTGTGTTATGTATATCAACCATGCATAACTAAAAGGGTCTATATTAGATAAACAAAAGTTTACCTTAGCGAACACTCTAATAATCAAAAATCCCAGACATCGAACTCGCTATTGTGGTGGGCTGCACCCTCCACACACCCCACTAACTATACATACCAACAACAGTTATCCCACTCCACAAAGGGGGAGCCACCACTGATCTCAGGAACTATCGACCTATTAGCCTGATGAGCCTGATATGCAAGGCCATGAAACATATCATCATGGAACTCATAAACAAAGACATTGGTAACCTCCAAACTCTGGATCCCACCCAGCTCGAGTTTGTGAAAGGCAGATCATGCCTCCTGAACCTGATCGACTTCTTTGAGGCAGTCACCAAAGCCGTGGATGAGGGCAACATGGTTCACACAGCCTATCTTGACCTCGCCAAGGCTTTCAACACTATCCCCTATTCTGGAATTATAGCTAAACTCACTAAACTAGGTATAAATCCCTATGTCACAAGATGGGTTGCCAACTGGCCCACTGACAGAACCCACACTGTAAAAGTTGCAGACTCCAAATCTGACCTCAAAGCAGTGACAAGTGGAGTACCACAGGATTCCATCCTGGGACCTCTCCTGTTTGGTATCTACTTCTCTGAAGTACAGGCTAACACAGAAGGCCTCTGGCTAATGAAGTTCGCAGATGACTGCAAACTAGGAGACATAGTCAAGTCCCCAAATGATGTGGACATCCTACAGAAGGGCCTCACTGCGACAGATGCCTGGTGTTAGAGCCATGTCCTCAAGCTCAATGCCAAAAAGTGCAGTGTCATCCCCTTTGGTAAAAACTCTGTACCCATCAACTACCACAAAGGCAGCAATCTACTTAACACCAAATGCGTGATAAGAGACCTTGGGACCCAGGTGGACAGTAGTCTCTCCTTTGATAATCACATCGCCATAGTAGTCAGGAAGTCCTTCTAAGTGGCACACCTCATCATAAAAGGGTTCTCATCCAGGAAAAAAGAGGTCATTGTTCCCCTCTACTCATCACTCATTAGACCCATTATAGAGTACAATGCCCCTTTTGCAATGTACCTCACAAGACATCTGCAGCAGCTGGAAAGACCACAGAAGTACCTCACAAAGAGGATTACTGTCCTCAAACAAATGCCCTAAACTTGACCGCCTAAAAAAACTCAAGCTTTACTTCGTAGCATATCGCCTACTCCGAGGTGATCTCTGCCTAACATATAAAGCTATGTCAAACCCAGAGCTGTTGGACATGCTACACCTAAAGAAAGCCCAATCCCTCCGGGCTACATGCTCTAGGGACTTAAACCTTGTCACCACAATAAACAGGACATGCTGGAGGGATAGATTCCTGTCCCAGAGACTTCCTATACTCTGGAACAAGCTACTCATCTATGTCAAGCAAAGTTCTTCATTTGCACTCTTCATGAAAAATCTTGATGAGTGGGTGGGAAATAGGAAATACACCCCGGGGATCACTTCTGTGTCTCTGCTGGACAGTGGCACAGGAAAATAACTTTCCTGGGTGGTGTAAGCTATGGAACCTTGCTGGCTAGGCTTACGTAGGCCCTTGGGTGATAGCCTAGTACCTACCTATGAACCAACTCCAAGATCACACTACATTGAAGAAAGGGCAAATATTTCGATCTTCACTGTACCACAATCTCACAAAAAGCATATAGAGGTCTGGGATTTTTGATTATTAGAGTGTTTGCTAAGGTAAATTTGTAATCTCGGACATCGAACTCGCTATTGTGGTGGGCTACACCCTCCACACCCCCCACTAAATATATATATACCAACTCCAAGATTACACTACAGTGAAGAAAGGGCAAATATTCCAATCTTCACTGTACCACAATCTCACAAAAAGCATATCGAGGTCTGAGATTTTCAATTAATAGAGCGTTTGCTAAGGTAAACTTTTGTTTATCTAATATAGACCCGCTCTAAAATATCCCTTCAAATCAAGTAATCCAAAACCATCTTGGTCTGTTGAGGGGATCAACTTATCCCACTTAACTCTTGCACTCTTTCCTTGCCAGATAAATGTTTTCAACTCTTTCTTAAATATTGTCCACAACTTCTCGTCTGATGATAAAAATATGCCTGCCCTGTACAGGCATAAAAACATTTTCACTGACTGTATTTCACTATCCATATCAATAAACAAAAAGAACTTCCAGTTTCTCAATTTTTGTATTACATTTTGTTTACTCTTTTCCAACATATCTTTAGCTGTCACAACAGAAGCCATTTTTTATCCATTATCCTAAATACTTCATCTTATCATGTCCCCATAAATATGGGTATTGTTGAACCAATTTCTTTGTGGTACATAATTTACAGCTATAGCCTTTGTTTTATCTTCATTAATTCTATATCTCAAAAAGACTTGAAAACTGTATCAAAATGTTCCATAACACTGAGATGTCTGGATTTATCAAGTACAAAATAATATCATCTGAAAATAAAACCAACATTTCTGAAGTATAGGCCAACACTAAGGGACTCTGGCTAACAAAGTTCGCAGATGACTGCAAACTGGGAGCCATTACTGAATCCCCAAATTATGTGGATATTCTACAAAAGGGGCTTACACAAACATGCTTGGTGCCAGAGCCATGGGCTCAAGCATAATACCAAGAAATGTATAGTTATGCCCTTTGGGAAAAAACATGTACCCATGAATTACCACATAGGTGGAAGTACACTAAATACTGAAAGTGTGATGAGAGACTTAGGGACACAGGTGGACAGTGGTCTCACCTTCGATAACCACATCGCCACAACAGTCAGGAAATCCTTCTATGTTGCACACCTCATGATTAAGGGCTTTTCTTTTCATCTGGAAAAAAGGAGGTCATTGTCCCACTGTACTCATTCCTCATTAGACCCATTATAAAGTACAACGCCACATTTGGTATGTACTTCACAAGACATCTACAACAGCTGGAAAGGCCGCAGAAATACCTCACTAAAAGAATCACAGGCCTAAATTAGATGCCCTATACTGACCGTCTAAAAAACTCCAGCTATACTCTGTGGTATATTGTTTACTCAGAGGCGATCTCTGCTTAACATACAAGGCCATGTCAAACCCTGAGCTGTTGGACATGCTTCACTTAAAGAAATTCCAATCCCTCAGAGCCACACGCTCCTGGGATCTAAACCTTGTCATCACAATGAACAAAACATGCTGGAGGGATAGGCTCCTGACCCAGAGACTCTCCATACTCTGGAATAGACTGCCCATACATGTCAAGTAGACCACCTCCTTGGCCCTCTTCAAAAGGAACCTTGATGACTGGATGGGAGATAGGAAATTCACCCAGGGGATCACATCAGTCACCCTGTTAGACAGGGGTCCAGGGAAGTAAATATTGTGGGAAGAAATATCCAGGGAATTGTTATGGCTAGGCTTGTATAGGCCCTAGGGCTGATAGCCTAGTACTAACCTATGAACCTATGAACCATAGCATACCAATTACATCCATGAATTTCTGAGTCCCTTATTTTTTATTTATTTTTGGCCAATAGCTTTAAATGTAATGCAAATAACCATGGGGAAATAGGACACTCTTACCTGGTTCCTCTGTTAAAACACAACTTATCAGAGAGGAACTCTCTCTCTCTTTAATTCTTGCACCCAGTTCTTCATATATCCTCATAATTAATCTTAGAATTGTATCGGGTAATACAAATGCTTCTCTTGCTCCACTCAAAATCCCAGCATATTCTGTTGAATGCTTTATTTGCATCAAGACCCACCAACAACAGTGGTATTTTCTTACATTTTGCTTCCCTCTGGATTATCATTGTTCTAATGTTGTCAAATGTCTGCCCCTCCTGCACAATATCATACTTATCCATATCTATTAATTCAACACATTTGTCATTCTTTTAGCTAGTATAAACATGGATCAATATGAAGCTAAAAATACAGCCACCACAGCTTTCTTCCACGATGTGATGCTGATGCCTTCCCTTCTTCTAAAATACTATTAAATTCTTCTAGCTTTATATCACTTCCTTCTCTCCTAGCTCTCAAACTTCCACAGAAATACCATCTGTTCCTGCATACTTCTACACAGATCAGAGTTTCCAGACATCCCTATTTGAGTGGGACTATCCTGAGATCAGCAACCCAGTCCTGAGTCCTGCACTGCCTGTTAAAATCCCAGAGAAACAGGCTCTGCTTTGTGATTTTTGATATGGAGGCATATGGGCCAATCATAAATTGCAAAGTGGTGCCACTTCTGTTCAACATGGAACAGCAGGCAGTTTGACTATACATCACCATTTTTATTTCACCTCTGTCAGTCTTAACAATTAGCTGTTGAGTCTCATCTTCCTCTGCTTTTGGCATAATTAAGGCTTCCATAAATATTTGCATTTGCGCTCTTTCTTGGTTTCCACATTCCTCTGATTTTACAACTTTTCATAAATTTTCTGAAATATCTGTACTAGCTCTGTAGGATCTTTGGTTATTTTCCTTGTCATAGGCTTCCTAAGTTTATCCACAAGCCTTTTTGTTTTCTGTTGCCTTAGTTGTGCTACAGTTTTTGTGCTTTGGAGTTGCTATAAAAAAATAGTTGCTTAATAGCAATCTCTGTCTGCACAACTTTAGCAGCTGTGTCTTGTCGTCTGGAGCATGTATCTGGAACAGGATGTTTTCTAATTTTTGACTGTAGAACTCAAAAAAATTGAGACTAATCAGTTTGTTCAGTGCTTTATTCTTAGAATCTTGTCTTTGCACTTTTAATCAGAATGATTTTTTCTAATTTGTGATGGTAGAATTCTAAGCAAAAGGTACGCTGGATGACCTTAGTTGCTAAATGAATATGAAACTTGATTTGCATAGACTTAGCCATTTTTCTGTCTTGTCTATTTTTTGACATACTGTGCCTGTAGCAGTGTAGTGCGCGAGCTTTTCCCCATGACTGCCCAGCCCTATTATCTGCATTTATTGACTTGGACTGAATCTGTGTTAATAGTCAGTACTAATTCTATCCATTTCATAAGCTGTTTCAGCATTATTTTTACTGATAGCTATATGTTGTAGTACTTTGTTCTTTTTTTTCCTCCAGTACTAACTTACACTATATTTTATAAGCTTTTTATTACAGTGATATTATTGTCTTTGAATTTACTGATATCTTTTCATCCCTCGTCATTTATTATTGCAAAATCTCATTGTTTGCTCTTGTTGTAACATGCAACATGGGCTGAGTCTGAAAGTGGTAATCCCTGAAAACTGTTCTATTACAGTAAATAAATATAAATAAAGAAATGAATAAATAGCAGTGAATCACAATATGCTGAAGGATTAGTTAAAAATCCATGCATCAACTTAATGTCATCACAATGAAATTAAATCCAACTGTTTAGTAAGGGGTTTTATCCAGAACATGAAGGACTTAATCAAAATAAAATTTTCCAAAAACTGAACATTTAATTTCAATTTTCTTTACAATTTAGAAAAAGAGGAGAATGATTTCCTAAAGTTAGTCACTGCAAAGATTATAAACCCAACACAGAAGGAGGGTTGGCTATCCTGAATTCATTTGATTGTAGCACAAAAATGTTAGAACATCTTTGTAAAGAAACATTTTACATCTCAACATCATTAAATAAAATGAATATTGTGAATAGGAGGATTTATGTAGTATTAAATGAGTTATTAACTGATGGACTTGTGAAGCAATAGATATTTAATAATTCATGACCCCCCCCCAAGAATTTTCGGGATCCAAAAAGTGCATAGAAATACTGAGAATCAGCTATTCTGGCCTGTTATTTTATCCACAAATTTCTAAGACAGAACCACTGGATTTTTTTATTGATAAAAGTTTGAAGGATATCTATAACAGACATTCTGATGTATTTTATTGTGTAAGATAAACTTTACAAAATATGGTTGGGGTGCCCTGTATCAGCACAATAATCAGGTAACTTAGAGAGTATGACATCATAATGAAGTCTTATATACCATAAACCATTTTGTATGTTTAGCAGCTTGACTAAGTATTACTGACAAATTTGATTTTCTTTCACTTTCAACTTACCCATCCAGCTACCAAGAATAGTAGAAAAAATTTTCATTTTGCTACTGTCTTCCATTTCATTGAATGATAGATGATTGAAATGGCGAGAAAATCTGGCAGTGATTGGATTTCGGCCTCCACCTGGTGGACCCATAGCACATGCAAAGTTTATATCCACCAACTGCTTGAAAGTTCCTAAAAATGAAAAATATGAACTCAGTACACAGCATAAGTAATATAACAAGTAAGCTAACAAATGTACACTGCTAACATGCCTGACACAACAGCAAAGCCCTTTCACTTGAGATGCTGAAAGAAACATCCAATCTATGTGCCTGGATGTACAGCTCAAACTGGACAGAAGGGCAGAAGTTACAGTTCAGAACACACACACACACACACACACACACACACACACACACACACACACACACACACACACACACGCACTCTCTCCTTTGACACCACAGAATTTGACATAAAATATACAGAAATCTGTTGCTCACTCATTGCAACTGAAACAGCAGTCATGTTTCTAAGTCCTTATTAACAAAAACACCCAGATTCAATATCCTGACTGCTTGCAGGTAACATTACAGCTTGACCCCTCAAACAGAAAACCGGCATCCATTCCTCTTTGGTACAATTCTATGCATACTGCAATTCATGGACCATTGCACTACCCCTCCTCCCTGGAACATAAACTGAAAATAAAGGAAAAAAGATAGTATGTCAGGTAAGTCAGTTGCTATTCTCAGAAAGAAAAAAAAAACAACGTATGTGTAATTATTATCTGGTATTTTTTCTCCTCAAACTTACCTAATAAAAATGTTTTCTTCACAACTGTGGTGGATCACCATTTCAATGAAAGAGTGAAACACAAGCACTTAACCCAACTTCCTGAAACACCTTAGTCCCTCTAATCCCATCTAACAACCTATGCTCATTACACACTAGTTGCTATGAAGAAATTACGGTTAGGTGAGGTACTCACCATAATTGAAGGATAATTGAAGGTGGTTGACTTTTTCTGTCTTTTAAGTGACCAAAATAATTTAAGTTACTCGATAACATTAATCACATCCCCCACTGACAAATTTTCCCCCTAGCAATATGCTTTATATACTACCTGTGGCCACTGGATTGCACTAGCAAGTACGCTAACAAATGTACACTGCTGGCATGGCTGGCACAACAGCAACTGTATGATGATCTGCATTTATTGTGTCAGTACAGGACACTCCCACTCCATTTTGCAAAGTCTAACTTAAATAATACACTGTATTCTAAATCAGGATGGCTATTATAGATATCTTTCAAACTTCTATCAATAAAAATACCCACTAGTTCACAGATACTTACTAGGTTATTACATACACATATTTCAAGCATGGGCATTAATGCTTGCCTGTCAATACACCAAACTAGTACTTGTTTTAATGTAATTTGGTAGTCTGTTCTATGTATCACCTGCTCTCTCAGAGAACCAATTAGTACACATCTCATTACTATAGAATCTTCTACATAGGTTGTCTGATGATTCTCTACTATTTTTGATAACCCCAAACATTCCCAGGGGTAGTTGTCTCTAAATGCCCTATATATATTAATAAGGTATACTCTGATATCTATAAAAAACATTGTACAAGCTCAGATAGTTTAGTCTTTCATAATAAATTAAATTTTCACATCCATGGATGCCCTTGGTATATTTACTCTGTATGCTTACCAGCTTACTCATGCTTGTTTTCTTACAAGTTTTTCCATATCGTTATTCCATACTCAGGTTGGGGTCAAATATAACTAACAATCAATGACTTCATCATTTCTGATCTCCCAGACATTTTAAATCTTTTTATACAATCTATAGTTTTATAATGAGAAGTTATGTACCTACCATAATGTTCCATGTTAGTTGTCTTCTTCTCGCCTTCTTTCTTGCTGGATGGGTTCGGAGCCGATCCTCGGCTCCGACTCGGCTTATACCAAAGCTCGAGAGCTATTTTTACCGGCATGAGGTAACCCTGTATCCCACAATGCTAGGCGCTAACTACCCAGATCTCGTTTGATAGCTAACACTACAGTAGTTCTGCCCCCAGAGCAAAAGGAGAGAATGGCATACCCATACATATAGCCATCCCAAGAAAAGGATAACCACTGGAGACCATACTGGGAAAAAAGGAAGGCTCCGTAGGATCCTATCGGTCTGTCCAGGCTAGGGGGTTGGAGGGCGGGGCGCAAGAAAGAAGGTGAGAAGAAGACAACTAACATGGAACGTTATGGTAGGTACATAACTTCTCAATGTTAAGTTGTCAATCTCGCCTTCATTCTTGCTGGATGGGACCACATCCCTAGCACCTCAACCCTGGGTGGCTCATTGGAACAGACTCTTGAGGATGGTGGAACCAAAGTTAGCTCAGCTTCTGGAGGCCGTGTCCAGTTTGTAATGAGAAATAAAGGTATGGGGAGAGGCCCATGTGGCTGCTGCACAAATTGAATCTAAAGGCAACCTGTCCTGAAAGGCTATAGACGTAGCTAAGGCTCTAGTTGAATGGGCTCTAGGTCTTGAAGGAAGCTTTTGAGCCTCAGTTCATAGATGAAAGTGATGACAGAGGCCAGCCACCTAGAAAGGGTTACTTTGGAAACTGGAAGGCCTTTCTTCCCTTCAGCATAAAATAGGAAGAGCTGGTCAGATTTCCTAATTTGCTTGGTTATATCCAGGTAGTAACGGAGTTGGCAATGAACATCCAAGAAATGCAACTTTTGTTCCGCTCTGTCAGAATAATTAGGGAAGAAAACTGGGAGATCGATAGTCTGGTTTAGATTCGCCTCAGAAGATATCTTGGGTAAAAAGGAGGGGTTAGTTCTGAGGGAGACTCTGTCTTTATAGAAGACAAGATAAGGAGGATGAACGCAAAGGGCGTGAAGTTCTGAGACTCTCCTCGCAGAGGTTATGGCCACTAGAAACAAAGTTTTCCATGAAAGTAACTTCATGGAACAGGAAGCTGCAGGTTCAAAGGGAGGGAGAATCAAGGAGGTTAAAACTAGATTCAAATCCCACTGCGGTAGGGGATGTCTAACCGGGGGCTTAAGTAAAAAGATACCTTTAAGGAATGAATTACAAAGTTTATGAGACATAATGGAGGACTCTGACAAGCCAACATGAAAATTTGAAATGGCCGCTAACTGGACTCTGATAGTGGAGGAAGAAGAACCCGAATGAAAGAGTTTGGCCAAAAAGTCTAAGACCGATTGGATAGGCGCTACAAATGGGTCTATGTTCCTAGATTTTGCCCATAAGGAAAAACGTTTCCATTTGCTGGCATAAATCCTCCTGGTAAAAGATTTGTGAGAAGCTAAAATGATGTCACATACCGAATGGGAGATAAAGGGAAGCCTGGCTAAGGTTGGAAGTGGAGCAACCAAGCTGTGAGGTTGAGAGAGAGGAGAGATTGGTGCAGCTTGCCCGACTGATGGGTCAAGAGATCTGGAACTGGGTCCAGATGCCAGGGCTGCTCCAAGAGGTAACGCTGCAGGAATGGGAACCATATTTGTCGAAGCCAGTATGGAGCAATGAGGATCATTGTGGATCTGAAGGTGGTAGCTTTCTGAATTAACTGAGTGATTAATGGAAAGGGGGGAAAAGCGTACAGGAGACCCCAGGGCCAATCGTGGACTAGAGCGTCTCTGGGTGGGTGGCCGGGAAGAGGGAAGAGAGTGAAAAATTCGTGGCATTTGCTGTTCTGGGGTGTAGCGAAAATATCGTAGCAAGGCTGACCCCATTTTCTGAAAATTTTTTCCACTACTGACTGCTTGAGAGACCACTCGTGCGGCATGAGAATGGCTCTGCTCAGCCTGTCTGCTATGACATTGGACTTCCCGGGGATATGCGTTGCTATCAGAAACCGTTGAGAGGAGATCACCCACTGCCAAAGTCTGAGTGCTTCTCGACATAAGGGGTAAGACTTGGTTCTGCCCTGCTTGTTGATGTACCACACTACGGACATATTGTCCGTCTGAACTGCAATCATCCCGATGGGAAGAGAGTCCTGAAGGGCTTGCAATGCTAAAAGAACTGCTCTCATCTCTAGGACATTGATGTGCAGGTGGCACTCGAAAGGTTGCCAAGTGCCCTGGACCGTCCTGCCCTGAAAATGCCCCCCCCCACCCGATCAGGGAGGCATCCGTTGTCACTATAGCAATCGGGGGGGGGAGAACGAAGGGTCTGCCCTGAGTCACTTGAAGGGAGACCATCCACCAAGACAGGTGTTTCTTGCAAGACTGGGTTATCAAAATGTAGTGTGACATCAGGAGCTGCTGGAAGGACCACTGAGAGAAGAGCATCCATTGCAGGAGTCGCATGTGGAAGTGAGCTAAGGGGAGTAACGTCATGGCAGCCGCCATGAGACCTAGAGTCTTCAGTACAAACTTGGCCTGAATTTTGTTTTTCTGAAGCAGGATATGAACATGTTCGCGAATATCTGAGATTCTTTGAGCTGTCAGTTTTGCAGAGAGTTCGACTGTGTCTAATATGGCACCTTTGAAGGTAATAGACTGACAAGGCAGACTTTTCAAAGTTTATTGATATACCTAGCTCTTCGCAAATCTGAATGGTGTAATCTCTGGATTGAATAAATTGATGCCTGGTGGTGGCGGTAAGGAGCCAGTCGTCTAGATATGGAAACACCTGGAATCCTTGATGCCTCAGATGAGCCGTAACCACTGACATGCATTTGGTGAACACTCAGGGGGCTGTAGTGAGACCAAAGGGCAGGGCCCTGAACTGGTAGTGACTGGCTCCCAGCCGGAAGTGGAGAAACCTTCTGGAGCGCCTGTGCATTTTGATGTGGTAGTACGCATCCTGAAGGTCTATAGAGCACATCCAATGGTCCTGACCCAAAAAGGGTAGAATGGACTGTAGCGTGACCATCCGGAACTTTGTTCTTTGAACAGACTTGTTCAGTCTGATGAGATCCAAAATTGGTCTCCAGTCCCCTGTCTTTTTTGGTACTAAAAAGAACTTGGAGTAGATTCCGGATCCTTGCTGGTCTGCTGGGACTGGCTGGATGGCCCTTTTTCTTAGCAGTTTTGAGATTTCGAATACTGCTTGTTCCCTTAGACCGGGTGGAACATCTGGAAGGGGCCTGTTTTCCTGTTTTGGGTTGTGGACAAAGGGAATTTTGTAACCCTCGGATATAATCAACCATACCCATGTGTCTTTGGTAAGGGAAAGCCAGGCTTTTGGGTACACTGATAATCTTCCCCCGACTGCCTCTGAAGGTGGACAGTCGGGCAGCTTCTCAGGGATGCTGGAAGGGTTGGCCAGAGACAGGTTCTCTGCTACCCTGATTCTGCGGACCCCCTCTGCCTCTGGGGCGGCGTCTATTGTTGTACCCCCCTGCCTCTAGAGGGGAACTCACCTTGTGCATCCAGCGCGACTCCCTGTGGTTTGCGGAACCACATTTTTCCACCCTTCTGACCTTTGGGGCATGGTCTGGATGGGGTGGAAAAACGGACTCCCACGGCAGAGAGAGTCTTGCCGTCTTGTTCGCATCTGGTCAAAGTATCCTTCACCTGAGGTCCAAACAACGCCGAACCATCAAAGGGAGAGTTGGTGAAGGAAGCCTTAAAGGGGTCAGCAAAGTTACAAAGCCGCATCCAGGCATGTCGTCTTAAGGCCACACCTGTGCCTGCAGCCCTCCCTGCCCCATCGGCCGCATAAGAAATAAGCCGCATGGAGGAGTTAACAATCGAGTTTAGGGTTGCCAGCTGGGAGTTGATTTTGTCCTGAGACCCCGCAGCTGTTGGATCCTGTAGAGTGTCACCCATTTCTTTGAGCAAGTCTCTTTGAAGATGGGTGAAATGACATAGGTAATTCAGCGACCGCATGGTAAAGGTCGCTGAAGAAAACATCCGCTTGCCGTACCTATCCATGGTCCTAGATTCCTTATTAGGAGGATAGATAGGTACTGAAGGATCAGCTAGTTCCTTCTTAGTGGCTGCAGCCACCACCATGGCATCAACAGGGACACCCTTGGTCAAGAACTGTTTATCAGCAGGGGCTGTGATAAATTTTGAAGGCCTCCACGGGGTTGGTTCCATCGAGTCAGGGGCCGTCCATGCCTTCCTGGCCACCACTTCCATAAGGGGGTCAAAGGGCGGAGACACCCAGGAGGTGGAAGGGTGAGAACCAAACGCCTCTAGGTAGACCGACTCGTCCTCGGAAGGATTGAGGGTAGACCAGTTCCCCCTCTGTTTGAGGATCTCAAGGATGTCAGAAAAGGAGACATCCTCAGAGGGGGATCTTGGGGACCCCTCCGACTCATCCAAGTCGGTATCAGACGTGACGGACTCAGGGGAGTCCGGATGCTTCCTCTTACATTTCCTCTTCCAAGGGGGCTCCCCTGATGGGTCCGGGGAGGTCTCACAAGAGGAGGATGCTCCCAATGGGGGCCCCTGAGGCATAGGATCTCTGCGGTCTGGGTCGAGAGGATGAGTAGAGACCGTAGCAGGCACTATAGTGGGAGGAGCTGAGGAAGCCGACTGAGGAACAGGCACAGGGGCCTGCACACTCCTCATGACCTCGAAAGCACCCCTATCAGGCAGAGAAGAAGGTCCCCACTCCGAAGAGATAAGGACCCCTCCCGGCACCAAGAGGGATGGCTTCGAGGCTGATGTAAGAGCCGAACTCACCTGCGTCAAGGCTCCGAGAGGGAGAACGGGGTCGGACAAGGGTCCGATGCCACTCGCCCCCTCGGAGCCGATGAGGGAGTCACGGCATCTGCATCCCTCCAAGGATGGCACCATAGAAGAAATCGGAGCCGACGACGGAGCCAAAATGGGTGGTATCGGCTCTGACATGTCGACGGTCCCGGCTCCCACAAACTCCGGCTCCGAACTCAGGGGAAGAGTCGGAGGAGGAATCGATGGTGGAATGGGGATAGCCACTGTCTGTTGAGAAGGGCTATGAAGCATCTGGGCCAGTGCCTGCGACTTAAGGAGTCTGCTAACCACCCTCTCGAGGTCAAGGTCCGAAAGCCTGGAAGACTGAGAGGAATGGGACCGGTGACTGCGCTCCGAAAGCAAAGGAGATCTTGGAGCCGAATGGACCGACTCCAAAGAGGGGGACCTGGAGTGCTTAAAAGTCAAAGTTGGTTCCGACAAAACTATCGGAGTCGACTGAGTTTTTGAAGCATCGGCTCCAGCCGGAGCCGATGCCGATGCAGAAGTAGCACCACTGGTCGGAGGCTCTAAACTCGGAGCCGACGATTTAGTGGGCTTAGAAGGCTTGCCTGACAAAGACTTGGCCGGGGAGCCTTCAGGCTTCAATAAGCCTCTCAAAATCAATTTGTTTCTGCATTCCTGCAGGACTCTTGGACTGAATGCATGGCAGATGGAACAAGAGTCCTGCAGGTGCAGAGGGCCTAGGCAATACACGCAAGAAGTGTGACCGTCTGTCAGAGACATTTTCTGACAGCACGAGTCACACTTCTTGAAGCCTGAGACCTTGTACTCTTTAGACATAATGGTGGAACACACCCAACACACACACACACACACACACACACACACACACACACACACACACACACACACACACACACACACACACACACTCACCTCAGTAAATAAGAAAAAAACCTAGTCTAGTCACTACACTACACCAAAGACTAAGACTACAACTAACACACTTAGCAAAATACCCAAAAACTAACTTGGCCCTAATGCCTAATTATATAAAGGGGAAGGAAGGGTCGAAGGGATAGAAAATAGACCCAAAAAGGGGACTATACAAAGCGGGTTACTCTAAGAGGGAAAAAATGAACACTAACCTGAAACATAAAAGGGAAAAACCTTACCCGAAAAGCTGATTTTTTTTGAAAATTTACCAGAGAGCCAGCAAAAACGCAACCTCGCAGCTAAGCGGAAAACATGATCTGGGTAGTTAGCGCCTTGCATTGTGGGATACAGGGTTACCTCGAGCCGGTAAAAATAGCTCTCGAGCTTTGGTATAAGCCAAGTCGGAGCCAAGGATCGACTCCGAACCCATCCAGCAAGAATGAAGGCGAGATTGACAACTTAACATCTATCATGAACCAATTGGTTGACATGATTAGAACAACTGAGGGCTGGATCTACCCAGGTCCTTAAATAAATCTACAGTTTCAATCACTGTGTGCCGTATTAAATGTTCACCTTTCAATTAATGTCTCCCAAATCTCATATTCTTATTTTTTTATGCATTTATCAGCATATTGTTCTCCTGTGCCCAAATGGTCAATTTAGTCAAGTTCTTTTTGCAGACATGCCTTGTTTGCAACACATATAATCAGTTTACCCAGTTTCAGGTCATCTGCATATAGACTGTAGAACACCTCGGATGCAAACGTTAGGTCTGAAAGATAAAATCTAAACAAGAAAGTGCCTCAGATAGTGCCCTGAGGGGAACCTTGACTGTAACCAATAATTTCACCTGTCCAATTGCTGTATGATACTTGTAATGTCCTATTTGTAAACCATGCAGCTATCCATCCTATCAAGAGTTCATTGATACCTAGTTGTTTTAATTTATTGATTAGTGTTTTGTGTATGGCCCTGTCAAATGCTGGTTAAATCTATATAAATTACATCACAGCACAATTTTGATTCATAGCTGTTATTATATTGTTATAGAACATCATGTTAAAGGTGGTAATAGATCTATTTTCAGCAAATACATGCTGATATACGGTTTCTATTCCCATCCTAACCAATTTTGACAATAACTATTCCAATATTACCTTCTCCATTATTTTTCCACAACATGAAAACAGACTTAGGGATCTGTATTACTCTGGGTTTGTCCTACTCACCTTTACCTTAAAGAAATAAGCACGTCTCCAATCTTGAGGAATATCCCCATATTTATATGACCTAGTAAATAATAGATATAATGGTACTGTAAGTACTTGCTGAAGTGTTCTCAGGTGATCATTTCTAATTCCGTCTTCTCCCTGGGTTTTGTTTGGATCCAGTTTGCACAGTTATTATTCATTATAATCTAGTTTGATAAATGAGGATCTTTAGAAGCCTAGCCCTGCATTCCCATGTAATTTTTAGCCCTTGTAATTTTAGTATGAACAATGCAGAGGTGTGTTGAACATTTACATGCTACCCTTCTCTATAACAGGCAAGGGTGCTAAACCATGGGTGAAGCTGCGGTATCCCATACATTTATACAGATTACATTTGAATAAAATAAGAGAAACACTTTGCTTTATGTGGAGAGGAAGATGATTCCAAAGAAATGGTATTCTCTGTGATGCATACTTATCCTTCCAACATGATCTTTTATGTCACAGAAGAGATTACGATCTCTTGAGCTGGTGCTTATGCCACCACTGAAAATGTGGATGTGCAGTAGAACTGACAGGATTGTGTCTGCTGAGGCTCTGTATGCAAGGCAGAGATTGCCCCTCAATAGCCTCTATGACACTGAGAAGAGGGATAAAGCTTTAAGGCAGTCAGTACAGTTTTTATGATTTAGGTACTTGATTTTCTTAGTGAGAAAGTGTTGTGTTATTTCAACTTGTGTTAAATATTTGGATAGGTATATACCAAAGTGGCTATTACATTCAATGATCAGCCTAATAAATCCCAAATATAATAAGCTGTGCAATGAAAAAGGACTATCTTAGAATAGCGGATATATGGTTACTGAAGGTTCTCAGGTCCCTTGCAATTATATTAATTTTCAGGGGGTGTGGGTTGTCAATGTGATAATTACAGAGGATGTCATGCATGTTGAAGGAGACTATTATACTTTTTTTGGCATTTAGTTTTACTCTGTGATTATAACAGTTATTTATTTGGGTAATGGCTCTCATAGAGGATCTTTGTAATGATGGCATCAAGTTTACAGTCATCTGCAAACCTGGTCAGCCAAAAACCCTTAAATTAGCTTTGACCTCTGAGAAGTAAATGTGAAAGAAGAGTGTCCCATGTGCTGAACCTTGAGGTACAATACCACCAGTGATGGGTCTTTTGGAGGAGGTAAAGCCATCTACACTTATTTCCTGAGTTTTATTTGTGATCCAGTTTGCTATCCAATGAAATCATTAGAGATAAATATTTAGTTGGGAGAATTTATCAACAATGCCTACGTGTGGGATGGTGCTGATTGCCTTTGTGAGGTCTAGCTATATGGTGTGCACTCATTCTTTCCTCATGCATTGCTTCAGTAACCTTTTCAAAGAAAGTGACAAGGTTAAGCAGGTAGAATTTGCCCTTGACAAAACTAAATTGGCTTGGGTAAAGTTAGTAGGTTACCTATGTCCTTATTAATTCCATAATGATTCCCAACATAGACTTACAGATGAGGCTGGTCAGACTTATGGGTCATTAATTACCTGGGCCCTTTGATACTTTACCTTTGTGAAGGAGAATGACTGCTGTTGTTCTCCATCCATCAGCCAAAAAGCCTGTTTGAAAACTGATACTAAACAGTCTCTGTAGATGAGGTTGACAGGTCCTGTTTCAGGCTGGCCAGTAGGCAGGCTTGTATCTTATCTTGCCCATAAGAAGCAGTGTTCTTGGCCTAAGAAAGTGCATTGAGGACTTGTTCTTGGAAGATCTGAGGTGTGGATACAGACAGAGGGTATGTGATCTGGGAATGAAAAGAGGGAGAGGGGTTTGAAGTTAGAGCTAAATTTATCTGCTAATACATTGGCAATGTCCTTAGGTTCTAAGTATGTGATATCATAGGATTTGTGTAGTGCTGAGCATTATTTCTGAGGTTTTTAACATAATTAAGGAAAGCTTTATGGTTGTCTTTTGTCTGGGTGGCTATTTTTATCTCATATCTAGAAACAGCCAGGAAAGAAAGACGAGATCCACGGAATCCTGTTATTTAGCGCTTTCGTTTTTTAATAAAAACTTCTTCAGAATACACATACATAGTGAACTAAACCCTTTTTATACAAATACACGCCTTCATAGTTAATGACATCATAATTAAATTACTTAAATTGAATTAAATTACTACAGCCCCATTAAGATATCTAAAACATTAAATACATTGTTTTAAACCATATTACAATAAAAAAACATAGAAAATACACCGTATTTTGTTCAAACCATAAAAATCCTTAATTTATTATACTTTTATTCAAAAATAACCTTCAGATTTTAATCTAAGAGTGGAACTGATAGATGTATTCGTGTTTAAACCTGGAAATGATGTTGCATTAGTTTTTAAACAGATTTTAACTTCCAGATGATGGAGATATAGCTGAAGTCTACTAAGAGAATGGTATCTGGACCACTGCACAGGGACTCCATAGTGGCTACACAGAAGATATGGGCCATTGAGACATAGAAGGGGTCCTATAGTTAGCTGTGTTGTGATAAGGGGTTTTGTTAATGGTAAGTTAGGTGTGGATTAATTCCAGGTCATTATCATGTCTCACAAGCAAAGAGGTGAAATTTTGTTTTATAGAGACACCGCTGCCTTTATAGGTTCATAGGTTCATAGGTTGGTACTAGGCTATCAGCCCTAGGGCGTATACAAGCCTAGCCATATCAATTCCTTGGCTATTTCTTCCCACATTATTTACTTTCCTGGACCCCTGTCTAGCAGGGCGACTGACGTGATCCCTGGGGTGAATTTCCTTTCTCCCATCCAATCGTCAAGGTTCCTCTTGAAGAGGTCCAAAGAGGCACTCTGCTTGACATGTATGGGCAATCTATTCCAGAGTCTGGGGAGTCTCTGGGTCAGTAACCTATCCCTCCAGCATGTTTTGTTTATTGTGATGACAAGGTTTAGATCCCTGGAGCATGTAGCTCTGAGGGATTGGGATTTCTTTAAGTGTAGCATGTCCAACAGCTCTGGGTTTGACATGGCCTTGTATGTTAAGCAGAGATCGCCTCTGAGTAGACGATATGCAACAGAGTATAGCTGGAGTTTTTTAAGGCGGTCAGCGCAGGGCATCTGCTTTAGGCCTGTGATTCTTTTAGTGAGGTATTTCTGAGGCCTTTCCAGTTGTTGCAGATGTCTTGAGAGGTACATACCAAATGGGGTGTTGTATTCTATAATGGGTCTAATGAGGGATGAGTACAGTGGGACAATGACCTCCTTTTTTCTGGATGAAAAGCCCTTCGTGATGAGGTGTGCCACATAGAAGGATTTCCTGACTGTTGTGGCGATGTGGTTATCGAAGGTGAGACCACTGTCCACCTGTGTCCCTAAGTCTCTTATCACACTTTCTGTGTTTAGTGTACTGCCACCTATATGGTAATTCATGGATACATGTTTTTCCCAAAAGGGGATAACAATACATTTCTTGGCATTGAGCTTGAGCCCATGGCTCTGGCACCAAGCATCTGTTTCTGTAAGGCCCTTTTGTAGAGTATCCACATCATTTGGGGATTCAATAATGGCTCCCAGTTTGCAGTCATCTGCAAACTTTGTTAGCCAGAGTCCCTTTGTGTTGACCTGTACTTCAGAGAAGTAGATGCCAAACAAGAGCGGCCCCAGGACTGAACCCTGAGGTACTCCACTTGTCACTTGTCTGGAGCTGGATTTGGAGTCGGCTACTATTACAGTGTGGGTTCTATCAGTAAGCCATTTAGCAACCCATTGGGTGACATAGGGATTAATACCCAACTTAGTAAGTTTATCTATGATTCCATAGTGGGGGATGGTGTCAAAGGCCTTGGCAAGGTCTAGATAGGCTGTGTGGACCACCTTACCCTTGTCCATGGCTCTGGAGACTGATTCAAAGAAGTCAATCAGGTTCAGGAGACAAGATCGGCCCTTCACAAACCCAAACTGGGTGGGGTCCAGTGTTTGAAGGTTGCCAATGTCTTTGTTTATAAGTTCCATGATAATACGCTCCATGGCCTTGCAGATAAGGCTTGTCAGACTGATGGGACGGTAGTTTCCGGGATCCAACGTGGATCCCCCCTTGTGGACTGGGATAACTGTAGCTCTGCGCCACTCAGTGGGCACGAAACCTGAGGTGAGGCTATGATTAAACATGACACTTAGGTGAGGTGCCAGTTCATATTGTAGTTCATGTAGTATACAGCCCGGGATGTCATCTGGTCCCATGGATGCTGTATTCTTGGCTTTAGAGAGTGCGTTTTGTACCTGTGTGGCTGTTATTACTGGAATTTGGCAATCTTCCGGTATTGAGATGGGCCATTTAGGGGCTGAGACGGGGGTGAAGTTGGCACTGAATCGATCTGCCAGGATATTGGCAATATCCTTTGGATCAGTATATTTATTGCCATTCTGTTTTAGCTCAGAGCAGATCTGAGCATTGCCATTTAGATTCTTGACATAGTTATAGAATGCTTTGTGGTTGTCTTTGGAATCTTTGGCAATTTTATTTTCATAACTAGCTTTGGAGGATTTTATGAGGCATCTCAGTTTCTTACTGAGGCTAGTAAGGGAGTTTTTGCATCCTGGGATTTTCCTCTTTTCTGCAAAAGTTTCTTCCTTTTGTTGTAAAGTTTGTTTATGGCAGGGGACCACCAGATTGGCTTCCTTTTTTTGGATGAGAGCATTTTGGTTCTATTTGGGATGGCACAATTCATGCATGAGTGGATGTGCTCGTACAGTGCCTTAGTGTAGGATTCAGCAGTTGAACTTTCAGTTCCCGTCTGCATGGGTGTCATGAAGTTTGTCACTTCTGACTTGAGTAGCATGAAGTTGGCTTTGGAGAAGTTTTTTATGGTGGTTTCTTTACTTTATGCCTTCATCTTGCAGATGACAGAGCAATGAGAAGAACAGTTTTCCATGTAATGGACCTTAAGACTGCCTGATGAGCAAGTACAAATGGAGCCATGGAAGGCAGGAAGAAGCAACCTGTTTAGAATGAGATTTTTGGCATAAAATCCCATATGAAACTGAACACAGAAGAAACTGGAGCAAGATGAGCCTTGACAGAGAAATAAGAGAGACCAGATGATAAGTAACTCACACAAATATTTAAGCACCAGTGATATATAATCTCTGATAGGCCCTAGGTTAATGGCCAGGCACCAACTAGATGTAAAATTTCCTAGTATCCAGTATTCTTGCTTCCTTTAGTACCTGCTATATGTCCTCTGGAAAGAGGTGCGTAAAATGAATTAGAATTGAATAATCCAGGCATTTAGTTGAAAATGTTTGAGACTGGGGGTATTAAACTCCCCCTGTCTTGTGTGAGTAGGTCCAGATTGTGAGGAAGTTTGTGGCAATTGCCTGTGTTCAAATCCATAAGAAGAGAGAAACAAAGTTGCTTGTGCCAAAAGGGGGTCACCATAATGATCTTTGGGGAATCCTTCTGAATCTTCACAATTACCCTGGATATCAATGGAAAGGGTAAAAAGTCATAAAGTCATAAAGGAACATTCCTGAGAATGGAAAAGAAATGTACTGATTTTGAAGCTTGTTTGCAAGGAGTTCTGAAGCAGAATTTTTTTAGCTGACTGTTGTCAAAGGAAACAAAAGGATTGACTTGAGGTGTTGACCTCAAATGGTCCATTTCCTAGAAGCCCCCCTCATTCAAGTTCCATTCTTGAGGGTCTATCCTTCTTCTGCTCAGCTTGTCTATTACTATGTTTTCCTCTGATGGAATGTAAGATGCTTGGAGGGTCAATGAGTGCTGAAGAGCTACCTCCTAAGCCATCATAGCCAGCTTACACAGATGGTACTACCTGGTGCCCCCTTGCTTGTGTATGTTCCACATTACTGTGGTGTTATCTGTAATCATCTGAAGAGGTCCTGGTGATCATAGATGAAGAGATGTAAGGCATAGATCTCGGCCGACATCTCTTTAATGTTGATGTGCTTTGGTTTATCTGAGATATTCCAAAGGCCTTACATTTTTACCACCATAGAAACTTTCTCCCAACTGAAATCTGAGGTGTCTGAGGAGGAAAAAGGGAGATGTAGATTTGTTTGTATCTGTAGTCTCCATTAATGCAATTCCTTTTTGACAAAATCCAATACTGGAATCTGAAATTCCAGAGGAAGCAAATCTGGGAGCTATGTGTTTTTTTAGAAAACATTTAATCTTTTTCACGTGCGACCTGGCAAGAGGACGTATGGAAATCAAAGAAACCATGAATGCAGGATCCTGAGATACTCTCTGTCAGAAGTATAAGACTGATTTGAAAAGCTCAACAAAGTTTTACAATTAAAAAAATCCAATTTCTCCTATGTCAAAAATGCTGCATGATGTCTTTGAGACAGACTAGAAAGACAATCCTGTCTGACAGGATCAAGGAGGATTTCTGAACATACAACTGGAATCACAGATTGCTTAGATGAAAAGAAACGCATTGTAATGGCTCTTGACATCTAAAAAATACTCTGCAAAGATGAGTAAGTCATGTAAATAAAGAAACACCTGAATGCCACTCAGTCTGCAATGAACTATGACTGGAACTAAACCCTTTGGAAACACACTTGGAGCTATAATAACCCAAAGGGTAATGCAGAGAACTGGTAATGTGAACTATTCACAGAAATTATGAGAAATATCCTGAAGCCTTTGGCTATGGGGATATGATGGTATGCATCTTTTAGATCTAATGTTACCAAAAATGTTCCTTAGGGCACAGAACAAGTTGAGGAACAACTGCAGAGTGCTACAGAAATAAGGGAGTATTTGGATAATCTGCATGAATTTAGAAAAACTGCTGTTAAGCAACTATTTTTGACAATATCTCCAGAACACAATACCATTCAACAAAATGACTTGTGCAACAGAACGTAGAAAGGGATGTCACTAATCTTTGGGAACCTATGAGAAGAAAGATAACCAGTGGTCCTATAGCGGTAGTAGAGATACTTCTGAGATGTTATGAAATGTGGAGACCAAGAAAGAGCACAAATGGAAATATTTATGGAAGACTTAATGATGCCAAGGTTAGAGGAAGATGAGGTTCAACAACTAATTTTTAAGATAAGAAGAGACAAGATAAAAAAACAGTGATGCATACTCAATCTGCAGCAAAGTCTCCAGGAACAAGTGGAAGTCTAGAAGTTAGGAGAGAAGAAAGTGACACAGATCTGGAAGATTTTGTTTAATGGTATTTTAAAAGAAAGGGAGGCACCAAGATCTTAGAAGAAAGCTGTGCTGGTTCTATTACCTAAAGAGGGTAAAAACATATCAGACAGAGCTTCATATAGACCTATTTCAATTTTAAACCATGATTATAAAATGTTTGCATCTATGCTAGCTAAAATAATGGCAAAGATGTAGCTAAAATTGATAGATATGGATCAATGTTTTTTTTTTGTGGAAAGGAGACAAACATCTGGTAACATTAATAGAACAATGATGACCCAGAGGAAAGTAGAATGTAAGAAATAATGCAGAGAAAGCATTTGATAGAGTAAGCTAGGATTTTATGACTAGGACAATGGAAGCATTTGCATTCTCTGATACAATAATTTTAACTGGGAAGTTATATGAAGGATCAGAAGAAAGGAATAAAGTTGGAGGGTCCCTCATATAAGTTGTATTTGAATAGAGGAACTAGGCAGGGGTATCATTTTTCCTTCTGTTATTTGCTTTACATTTAGAGCTATTGGCAAAGAAAATAATAGACTCAGAACCGTGGGGAGGACATGCAGACTCCACACAGAAGGCACTCCCTGCACTCCAGCCAAGAATCGAATGGGAGAACCTCTTACTGTGAGGCAACAATGCGACTGCCTTCCCTATCAGGGATTAATATCAGAGTGCAGGAAAAAGGATAGGGTAGTCCTATGTGAATACCCTATTCTGGTGGAGTTTTTAATTCAAATCTAGAACAGAAACACCTATTAAAAATGGAAAATGAGTAGGGCATATAACATATTCTATAAGAATCAATTAGAGGAAGTTACAAAAAAACTTGGAAAGAGAGACTAGAAAAACAATTTACAAGCAAAGAGTGGAAGGACATATGTTTGTTTGTTTGTGTCTTTCAGCTTTTCCCGGTTGTATGGCTCCCAAATATGCAACAAAATCAGAAGGTTTAGGATTGCTGCTTGGAAGAATTTGCATAGGTATTTTATACACCAAGCAAATTTCAAAGAATTGTTTTATCAGGGGATAGTAAATGTTGGAGGTGTGTTGAGGAAGAAAGAGGTACCTGGGAACATGTTTTTTTAGGAAAATACTCTAAAAGAGATAAAAGAACTGGAAGTGAATCTTTAGAAATGGAAGAGGCAAACTACATAGAAATAAATGGAATTTGTGGGAACAATACATGCAGAATAATGTTCACGAAGAGGAGGAATGAGGTTAAGGGAAGGCAGGAAATGAGCAATTTATGTACTATTGGATTGATAATAGATAAAAAAAAAACGTGGTATATAAAGTATGTAAATAGAAAAAAATGTAAGTATGGTTGTTTTCTTTCTATTAATGTATGTGTGCCTTTATCTTAAGCGATAATTTAATAAAGGTGTAAAAAATAATTTTTTCTTGGGGAATGAGAGGTAACAGATTCTCAAGGGTCAACATCTTGAACTTTGGAACTTTCCCATACAAATCTACAAAGGAAATATCTAGAACTGGTCTGCAAAAACACTCTTTCTTTGGTCCAAGAAACATTCTGGAATAGAAGTATTTGCCCTTTTGATTTACTGGCACTGGTTCTATGATTCCAAGGTTGAGTAAGTGCTGCAGACCTGAGGGAAAACTGTTTCGGCATGTGGGAAGGAACTCCCTGGAAGGAGGTATTTGTATCCAGTGCCAACTGTATCCCTCTTAAAAGAACATTTAACACTCAGGTCTAAGACAATCTGTTGTCAAAGTGGAATATACAGATCCAGTTTCTGGGATAGAGTTTTAGAGACAATTACAAGGCTGGAGGGGAAATAATGCTGATATCGTCATTCAAAAGCATTTGACTGTCCCTTTTTGGAAAAAAAATCCTTGTTTCTTGTTGTTCCCCTCCTGCCATCTCTTTTTGGTTCCCTGTTGAGCTTAAAAAGGTAGAGACTGATTATTTTGTTTCTAAGATAGGAAAGATGATTTGGGAGTTTTGTTAGAGGAGGCCGGAAAAGTCATGGAAACTCTCTTTATTAGTTTCTCTCTCTCATCAAGTTGTGTTCCTACCATAGTAGCAGATGGGACAAACAAAACCTCCTTTTCTATATTTCAGACTTTACCACATCAGAAAACTTTTGGGAACATACTCTGGCATATCTCCTCACCACTGTAGCACTACCAGTAGCCCTAGACATAGTATCTGCAATCTTACACAGTCCTTAAGGCATGTTTTGATACTTGTGAATTGTTAGAACTCAGTGGTTCTCTTGATCAAGGGAGAATCAGAGAGAGAGAGAGAAGAGGCAGGCCTGTCCTCCGGAGGCTGGGAGAAGTCCTTTAAAAACTAATTTAGACCTGCAGCTGAACGTAACTGACAATCTTCATAAAGATACAAACAGTAAACAATACACACACTCAGAATGTGAGTCTTGAGGGGTTATTTTGTGTTCATAAGACATACAGTTCTTAATGCCTGAAGTTTTGTTGAACATGTCGGAGACGTTTAAACATTGAACATCATTGTATTGAATGTCTTAAATATTTTTCTGTATTGTGATGTACTATGTGGAGCTTTTCTCCCCGGGCCTCCTCTGAAAATGGGCAATTTCTGCCCAGTCGGACTTTTCTGGTAAACAAATGTAAAATAAATAAAACATAAATTAGAGAAAGGAAAAAAAAAAAAAACAAGTAAACTACAAAGGTACAGAAAGCATCTAATTACAACCAACATCACCATAAAAAAATATATCTCAATGAGACACCAGCACAACACACCAAGCTGTGGAAAAGACTACCAAAAAAATACTAGGCACTCCAGACAAATATATAAATTATGTAAAGTTTTTATTTATTTGTTTTTTTTTTTTATAAGGGTGGTAAGAAAAAGGCAGGTGTGCCTACTGACAGTGTGTGTGTGTGTGTGTGTGTGTGTGTGTGTGTGTGTGTGTGTGTGTGTGTGTGTATATATATATATATATATATATATATATATATACACATATATATATATATATATATATATATATATATATATGTGTGTGTGTGTATGTATGTACATAAACCAAACCAAAGGGGTAAAGAAGTCAATAAGACAAACCATTCAGTAAAAACTGCAAGACAAAATCCAGCCAAGCTACGGTTTCCACTACACGATATCATAAAGCTTTAAAGGACAGAAAGGTAAACCTGAATTAAGCACGCTTATCTGTTTTATGGAGTTCTGCATGTAAGAATCCATGTACTATTAAAGGCTATGTATTGATTTTCATAATGCAGACATTACTAATTCATCTGGTGATTTATATAGCACTGGACCATTTGAGCTTTACTTGTGAGGTCTCTAGTTGCCATAGAAACTTTTTATATTGTTGATAAGCTTACTCTATAGTATAAATGCATCTACATCAGTAACCTGGAATCCATGCTCTCTCACGCCACAGTCAGTACTCCTGACAAAGAGAAGATTGCCAGCACAAACACCACATCACATAGCCAAGCACAATACGCACTTACCTATGTAGGAGTCCGCAAAAAACCTTACCTAAACAACAGAGACCCCCAAAACACACTCACAAACATTCCACACACAATACCAAACACATCACGCACAATAGACAACACACCAGTGTATCACAAACACCGCCCATTATGCATAACAATAAACCAACTTAGCCCATAAGGCATAACAATAAACCAAACATACTAGTCATTGGCGAGTCAATAGTGAGACACACTGATGAAGCTCAACAAGAAGGTCATGGTCAGTTGTCTGTCAAGTGCCAGAATCCGCCACATCACACACGGACTTAAGTCTCTCCACAACAAGTACAAGTATGACTCTGTCATTCTTCATGTTGGTGTGAATGACTTGAGACGTCCCTCCCTGGACTATACAAAGAGAGACATGATTGAGCTCTCAGACTATATGTCCCAGGCAGGTATGACCATAGCCCTAAGCAACATCCTTCTTTCACCAAGAATGACACCACAATACTAACAAAAAATAACTGACTTCAACAATTGGCATAGCTTCTGGTGTCTTTCCAAGGGGATCCAGTGTCTGTCTGCCTGGAATGACATGGGTGACAGGTCTCAATGCTTGGCCAGAGATGACCTCCACCTGTCACCTCTGGGGATCTGGATCCTGGCCAAGGCTCTTATGCCCCAAAGACAAATCTTCCAACATAAAAGATCTGTCAAAAAGCAAATTGAAGATCATGCTGCTTAATGCTAGGAGCCTTAACCTGAAAATGCACTCTCTAGAGGCTCTCCTCACACTGTAAGATGCCAATCTCTGTGCAGTCAAGGAGACTTGGTTCAGGGCTGCAGACAGCACTCCTGCCTTACCAAGCTATACATTATTCCACACTTTCTGACCCCAAAACAAGGTCAGAAAGAATAAGGGTGGTGGACTCCCTATCTTCATTAAGGGCAGGCACACCTCCAGACTGGTTTGCCAATATAGCACACTGGAAATACTCCAGGTGCAACTGACAGCTGGCAAGAATCCCATCCAAGTAACAGCCAGTTATAGACCCCCCCCCCCATGACTCAGGACATCCACTCCTCCTCCTACCTGGACCTACTTGACTCCATCAAGGTACACCCAGATCCTTGGTGACTTCAACTACCCCTGGTCTGTGTTAAATCATCAAATGCTTAAAAAAGCGAATGATGATTTATCAAACCCATGTAAATGAAAGCTTACAATCTCGAATGCTTAGAACAGTGATTTTTTTCCCGAGGTAAAAAATCGCTGTTCCACAAAACAAAAAAAAAATGTAAACATTATATAAAGTGGGAGGCTTTGCTCCCCACAACCCCACTACTTAAATATACCAACTCCGAGATCACACTGCAGTGATGAAAATGGCAAAGTAATGGAAGCGGCCAAGCGATTTCTTTCCCAGGGAAAGAATTCGCTTATATGCCGTTTCACTATTTTGTCTTTTCGTGCTTTCAAGTTCGATCAAGATGCATTCGAAAGAATGCATCTTCGATCATTTAACAAGAAACCAACTACCCTACCATAGACTGGGTGAACTATTCCTGCACTAATGCACTCACCCTACAATTCCTTGACTTCATCAATTCAAATGCACTACTTGATACTTGTCCTGCATGTCACATCGCCATATATCAAGTGTTAAAGGCCCTAGCCAAGGCAAAGAACACAGCTTCCATGGGACCTGACAGTATCCCAGGCTGTATTCTGCACCATCACCACCCTATTCAACCACAGCCTAATTACAGGCTTCATTCCAGCAGAGTGGAGAACTGCCATTGTCATCTCCTTGCACAAAGGTGGTGCCACTACTGACCAGGGAAACTATCGCCCCATTAGCTTGACAAGTCTGATCTGTAAAGCCATGGAGCGTATTATTATGGATCTCATTAACAAGGACATAGGCAATCTCCAAGCACTTGACCCCAACCAATTCGGATTCATCAGGGGCAGATCTTGCTGATGAACCTGGTTGACTTCTTTGAGACTGTCACCAAGGCCCTGGATGAGGGTAAGTCAGTACAATTAACTTACCCTGACTTGGCTAAGGCCTTTGACACAATCCCTCACTCAAGCATCATCGAAAAGCTAACTCAGCTTGGTGTAAATCCTTATCTCATCAGGTGGGTGGCCAACTGGCTGACCGATAGGACCCACAAGGTCAAAATAGATGCCACCACCTCCATCAGACCTGTCACCAGTGGTGTTTCCCAGGGATTTGTCCTGGAGCCCCTACTGTTTAGCATCTATTTCTCAGAGGTCTAGGCAAAGACAAAGGACCTGTGTCTGTCCAAGTTTACAGGTGACTGTATGTTGGGTGCTGTCACTGACTCCCCAAATGATGTTAACATACTGCAAGAGGGTCTCACAGCAACAAATGACTAGTGCCAAAGTCATGGCATTAAGTTACATGCAAAAAATGCATTATCATACTATTCAGCACAAACACAGCTGTTTACCACATCAACGGCAACCCCCTTAGCACACAGCCTGTGGTGAGAGACCTGGGCACTCAAGTTGACAACAATCTCCCATTCGACCATCATGTAGCAGCAGTGTTCAGAAAATATTTTTACTTGGTTCATCTCATAAGTAAAGGGATTGCATCCAGAAAAAAAGAAGGTTATTACTTCTCTGTACTCCTCCCTCATTAGGCCTATAATTGAGTATAAAGCCCAGTTTGGTATGTACCTCTCCAAACACCTGCATCAGCTGGAAAGGCCACAGAAATACCTCACAAAGAGAATCCATGGCTTCCAACACCTGCCCTATGCAGATAGACACAAATCACTATCACTCTACTCAGTATTGTACAGATTGCTCAGAGGTGATCTGTGTCTCACCTATGAGGTAATATCAGACCCTGCACTACTAGAGATGCTCTATATCTGTAAGTCCAACTACTTACGCATTACCCACTCAAAAGGCTTAAATCTAATATGCAACATCAACAAAACCTGCTGAAGAGACACGTTTGTCTCCCAGAGGCTGCCCCATCTCTGAAATAGACTTCCCACACGTCAGAGTACCTCGCTGACCCTCTTCAAGCACAAACTTGATGAATGGATGGGAAACCACAAATTTTTCCCAGGGTTTCCACCTTTGTCCTTCACTGACAGGGGCGGCAGGTGTTGACTGAGGTTTCATTTTTGGAGATAAACTCTTGTCTAGGCTTGTAAGGTCCCCAGGGCTATTAGCTTAGTAACCTCCTATGGTCCTAAAATAAATCAGACAAAAATCCTCCATATGCTATGTACTGCATGAAGCCCAAAGAAATGTCAATGTAAACTAGTTGTCTAAAAATTGTATTTCCTCTTTTAATGGAATGGCATTTAGAACATCTAACCTCGTCCATCTTGTGCTGCTTTTTCTTTCAAATATTCTTACTGCCAGTGCATCCAATAGTAATCTGCCCAAGTATGCTTCTACCCTTTCCATGAAATAACACTTCAAAACTTTCATATATTTTTTATCCATTATCCAGTCACTGCAGCAACTTACAACTGCATTTTCACAGTTAACAGATAATTACAAATGATTTATTAATGCATATTAACACAAATTCTACTTATAACTCATCTGTTTTTAGTACATATACATGATATTATATCTACTGTTGAAATCCACTTCTATAAAATCTGATCATTGTTTTGTGTATTTTCTAATTCTTTAGCATGCTCCACAACCATATCCAATATCACTTTTTTTCCAGTGATGTATAAATACATGAAAGATACTAATTTGTTTTTGCTTTCAGAGACTGCATACCTATTTGCTTCCTGTCATACCAGCCATGATGATCCATCCACTGACGTAAAAGTTCAATTGGAGGTTGGGCTCCATATGTCTCCAGTGCAGGCATATTCAGGTCATCAATGAAAAATACAAAATATTTTCCAAGAGGAGGTCCAAATACCCCTTTCCTCCTGCAAATACAGATTAATGACAAATAATCAGTTAAACAAATAAGGCAGGAACATGTGTTTTTTCAGGAATTGTGCAGAGTGAATATTCATGGTACATCTAACAGATGATTAAACAGAGGTGCAAGTCCTAATCAACTTGCTAAATACCAGTAAAATTAAACTATATTATTTGGGTTTGTTTTACATCAGATCACTAACATATACAGCTACATACTGCTTGAGAAACAGGGATTCCAAAGAAACAGGGATTCCAATCTTAGCACCAGCAGCAGAAAAGGAAAAGCCCAAGTGAACTTTTTCAAAAATCACAACTTCACTTAAGCAGTTTTAATACAGGAAAGTCCTTTGACACCATCTGCCTTGATCTCTTTAGGAGAATATAGCTATAGAAGCTTGAATATGTTTTTTTTATTTCCATAGTAACTTTAATGTTGTAGTGTCCCCCAAGGTTCAATACTTGGATGACCTTCACACTGTATCCTGCAGTAGCTCTGTAATTCAATATGCAGATGCTTCCACTATTGTCTGCTCCTCTCAGATCCCAGCCCAGCTTCAACAAATACCCCAACAGGTTTTCTCTTCTCTGGAAACATGGATAAATGATGTTCAATTACTACTTAATCCCACCCCAAACTCCTTCTATTTATGTCTAAATCTTGTCTTATGGACATATCTAATTTTAAAATCCAGTCTTATAACAACACTACAGCTGAAGCTGTCTCATCTACCAAACTGCTTAGTATAATTCTTGATGACAATCTACTACTCAACTTCCATTTTCATGACAGCATTAAGAAAACACACAAAAAATCAGGCATGCTAAGTTAATATGTGTGTACTAGGTGAATCGCCCTGAAGCCTTTACAAGCCTAGCCCATAGAAGTGCCCTGGCATTGTGCCGCCCGACGTTAGTTGCCAGTGCCTCTATCAAGTAGGGCCACTGGAGTGATCCCCGGGGTGAACTTTCTATTTCCCATCCACTCATCAAGATTTCTCTTGAAGATGGCCAGTAAGGTACACTGCTTGACATGTATGGGAAGTCTATTCCAGAGCATGGGCAGTCTCTGGGTTATGAACCTGTCCCTCCAGCATGTTCTGTTAATTGTGGTAATGAGGATGAGGTCTCTGGAGTGTGTGGTGCGGAGGGATTGGGATTTCTTTAGATGTAGCGTTTCTAACAGAGCTGGGTCAGACATGGCTTTTTCAAGTCAAGCAGAGATCACCTTTTAGTAGATGATATGAGACCAAGAATAGCTAGAATTTTTTGAGTCTGTCCATGTAGGACATGTGTTTAAGGTCTTAGATCCTCTTCATGAGGTACTTTTGTGGCCTTTCCAGCTGTTGCATGTGTCTAGTGAGGTACATGCCAAATGAGGCATTATACTCGATGACTGGCCTAATGAGGGAAGAGTACAGAGAGATGATGCCATCTTTCTTCCTGGATGCAAAACCCTTGGTAATGAGATGTGCCACATAGAAGGACTTTCCTGATCAAAGTGGCAATGTGGTGGTTGAAGGAGAGGTTGCTGTCAAACTGTGTTCCCAGATCTCTTATAACGCCCTCAGTGTTCAGTGGGCTCCCATCAATGTGGTAATCAATGGGAAATGAGTTTTTCCTAAAGGGGATGACGACGCATTTTTTGGCATTAAGCTTAAGGCCATGGTTTTGACACCAATCATTGGTCTCATTGAGACCAAAATTGCACTAGCCCAGGCCTACCTTTTTCCCTCTTTCCTCTACTACGCACCTATGTTCACCAACTTTCAAGTCTCACTTAAGTCAAAACTTGAATCCTGCTACAACAAAATAGCTAAATTTGCTACTAGTTCTAGGCAACTCACCCATAACTGTTTTTCCCTACAATCTCTTCACTGGCTGAAGCTATCGCAACATCTAACTTACCTACAGCTCATCATTGCCCACAAAATAATTTATCAACCCACTTCCTGCCCACGTCTACTACCACTTCTCCAAATCTATAATCCTATTAGATCCCTTTGATCCAAAGACAAGTAATTCCTCATACTTCACAAACCAAAAAACTCTGCTGGCAAAAGTCTCCACTCCTATTTAGCAGCTAAAGCCTGGAATAATCTTCCCACTAACATCAGACTTAACTCCAATCATTTTGCGTATAAATGAGCTCCAAAATAATTCCTAGTTAAATCCTAGATCTGTTCCTGCTCTAAACCAGGATAAAAATCCACTACTCCAGTTTTCCTCACCTTCACCATCTTAACTTCTCTCCTGCCACATTGTTCTCTTTCTCCCCCTCTGTTTCCCTACACCAACCATCTTTTTCTCCCCATCCATTTAAATACACTAACCTCTTCTTTTTCTCATAAAGATCTACCTATACTAAAATCTTTTTTTCTCATATAATCCTGTGTTCTGTCTACCCACCAGCCCCTGTCATTCTCATTTAATGCCTCAATACCACTTTCAAGCAAGCTCTCTAAACGTGTTGTTTCATATTGTATTGTATTACACTGACAATGTTATCTTCTTGTGCTCTACACCATAACTATTGTACTAATTTTATTAAGTAATTTTATCATGCAATTTTGTTAATAATTCTCTTAAGTAGTTTTGCTATGCAATTTTTCTTATTTACTTTTTGGAGCTTTTCTCCCCATGCCTCCACTGAAAATGGGTACATTGAACCCAGTTGGACTTTCCTGATTAACAAATGTCAATAAATAAATAAATGTTATGTTGTGTTGTTTGTAAAATCTGACTACATGACTGATGACAGCCATGAGGCCTGTAGCACTGCTGCCTATTAACAGTCCTCATAGAAAGTACAGTTCTGTAAGATTCACTTACCAAAACTGCAGATGCTCAAATTTGTCAATGCTGCAGTATTCCTTTGACTATATGGGAAGCATCCTAAGCACTGGCTGCCTCCCACACTTACAATTTGACTGTAGCCCCATGGAGGGAAACCAGTTGTAAAAGTATAAATAACTTCAGGACTTTCTTGCCCATACAGAAGGAAAGAGCATACACATCCTAATCTATAAAATATATAACATTAACAAAAAAAAGGTATATCTTAACAACTAACTGTATAAAGAAGTAGGAGGATGTCAGGTTGATGTGATTACTACTACAGTGAGGAATTGGAACATTTAGTGTTATGGTAAGGGCAACTTAGACAACTGTACCACTTTCATCATTCTCACTAGAGCAGTAACCTTTTGGCTCTAAGGATTGAATACCAAAGCTTATCCAACATGGAATGAAGAAGGATAGAGATGCAGGAGCCCCTGGAGAATGGTCCTAGCAAAGCCAGTCCTGGCTTGGGGAAAGGAATCCAGTTTGCAATGCTTTGTAAAAGTATGAACAGACCAGAGTTCAGTCTTTTCCAGTATGCCATCTTAGAAGCCAAGGAACTAAATGTGCCTTGATACTGCCCAGAATAGATTTGCCATGGTGGGTATAACAAAAAGCAATAGCTAAGGACAACCATCTTGAAATAGTCTGTTTTGACAAAGGTTGTCCTTCTTTTGTCCCATCATAAGAAATAAAAAGCTGATCTGTTTTAATAAAGGACTTAGTTTGGTCAAGACAATAGCAGAGCTGCCTAAATATGCTCAGAGTATATATAATCAATTGTCCCTGATTCTGAGGATCTCGATAGAGCAGGGACAGAGTGATGACTTGATTCAAAGTAAACTACAAAACAAATCTGGGCATAAATGAGTGATTTGGTCTTAATGTGACATTATTTCTAATGAAGACCCAAATAGGGTTCACCCACCATAAGAGCTTGCAAGTCAGATAGTCTTCTAGCACATGTCAAAGCAATAAGGAGTACAGTCTTCTACGTAATGAGCCTTAATTCTACCCGATTAGTTGGTTCAAAATGGAGGTATACTTAATTTTTCCAGCACAAAGTTAAGATCCTAAGAAGGAGTCACCTATTTTCTATGAGACTTAAGATGCAAAACTCCCCTCAAAGTCTGTTTTACCAAAAACAGAGATGAAATGAGAGGATACATTGGCAGACATGCTAAAATTGCCACTAGATGAACATTGATAGAGGAATAAGCAACTCACATAAATATTTAAGAACTACTGGTACACAATCTTTGATGGGGCCCTGGTTATTGGCTAGGCACCAACTAGAAAATCTTTTTCACTTGCCAAAATGTTTTCCTAGTAGGAGGTTTTCTTGCCTCATTTACTACCAGCTGCACATCCTCATAAAAGAGGCTCCAAAAAAGGTATGAACATTGAATCATCCATGCAGTTAAAGTTGTTTCAGACTGGGAAGTATCAAACACCCCCTGTCTTGTGTGAAAAGGTTCTGTCAGCATGAAAGCTTGTGATAACTGCTGTACGCCAATTCCATAAGAAGAGAAAACCAATATTGTCTGTATCAAAAGGGAGTTGCCACAATGATTTTTGGACAGCCCCTCTGCATTTTCAGAATTACTCTGGATGTCACAGTAAAGGGTGGCAGTACATAAAATAACATTCCTGACAACTGGAATGTGAATGCATCTTTTTAACAGCCCTGCCTGCAAGTTGTCTTGGCGTAGAATTTATTTAGTTGCCTGTTTTGAAAGTATGAGAACAGATCTATTTGAGGTGTTCCCCACAAATGGATCAATTCTTGGAAGATTCCCCACATTGAATTTCCATTTGAGTGGGTCTATTCTTGTCCTTCTCAGCTTGTCTGCCACTATTTTGCTCTGACAGAATGTAAGGTACTTGGATGTTTAAAGAGTGCTGTAGAGTTACCACCTAAATCATCAAAGACAGCCTGCACACAGGGTAAGACCTGGTGCCCCCCTGTTCATCTACCACATTACTGTGGCGTTGTCTGTAACCACCTGTAAAAGTCCCAGGTACCACAGATGATGATGAGATTTTTAAGACATTGATTACAGTCATCATACAAGAACTCAGACAAAACAAAGCAAAGCCAATTCTAAGATCCACTGGTCTTCACACAAACATGAGTCTTACACAAGACTTGGTTGCTTTTAGCAACACACAAAATGCCCAATACACTGGTGCATTCCCACCAGCCATTACCACTGATATGCCTATTAGGAATACTATTAATAGTAACTGATAAATAATCATAGATAACAATGAAATGGCTTAACCTTTAGATAACAAAGCCTTTGTTTATATCCAATAGATAAGTCAACGTTAAAAACATGGTAGAGAAGGCTAAGAATTTTAACTCATCTGCTCTCTATCTGTGGCACCTTTAAATGCAGCAAATGTAAACAATGCAGACACATTAACGACTACTCCAGTGTATACATACAAGCAGTTGATAGAACTATTTTTGCCTAGGAGAGATATAAATGTGATTCTTGTGGTGGTGTCTATCTGGCAAGCTGTGAGGCATGCCCTAGTTTTTATATAGGAAGGACTATCAGAAAGCTTGCCAAACGGATATACGAACATGTGTTGATCATAAGAATGAAGGATGTAAACAACGCTTTAGCTAAGTACTCTAAGTCAATATGGATCATATTACTTGTTATTACAATGTTTTGTTAGAATGTCGGGAGGCCGATTGGCAAATCCGGCTAGTTGCCAACAACAAACTGGGGCTCAATGAATACATAAATTTTAAGTGTTTTTTTACAGGCACAGTGGTTATAATTATTTTATCTCTTTTTTCTAGCAAATGTTTATTAAAATGTGTTCTAATTTCTTATGTTTTCACAGATTTTAATCTTATTATTGACTTAGAAAGTAAGTTTATACCACTTTAATTTCTAACTCATTCATAAATTGTTGCTTTGCTTTGTTTAAATTTATCACATGACCTTTAGAAGTATTTTAAATTGAACTACTGGGTTTTTAACTTTATTTCTGATGAAGTTCTAAGAATAAATATAGAACAAAAGTGCTACACTACTGCATCCTAGTCTCCTTTCGACTAGCAATCTGGTAGCTTGTTGTGGTTTTTAAGTTCATTTTCTATGCTGCTTTTTGGTTTTCATTGATCACAGCCAAAATCTCTTTGATATTTATGTGCATTGGCCTGTCTGAAGAGTTTCACAGGCCATGTACCTTTACCACCATAGAAATTGCTCCCTGAGTAAAATCAGAGGTGATTGTAGCTCTAGATTAACGTGGAATAGTAGGATGAAAGGGGAAATCTGGATTTAGAGCCATTCACTTTTTCCATCAGTGCAATTCCCTCTTAACAAAGCCCAAAATGGAATCTGAAATTCCAGAAGATATTAATGTTGGATCCATTTGCTTCTTAAAAGCCACTGAATTGTTTTGTGTGTGACCTGTTGAGAGGAATCATGAGAATCATAGAAACCATGGACCCCAGTATCATGAGATATTCTCTTGCAGAAGTCTGAGACTGATTTGAGAAGCTCAGAAATGGTTCCAAATAAACATTCCCTTTTTCCTGTGTAAGAAAAGCCTTTAGATGAGAAATGTTTAAAAGGCAGCCCAGAAAAACAATCCTGTATAATGGAGTCAAGGAGGATTTTTGCACATATATCTGGAACCCAAGACTGTTAAAAAGAAATGAAACCCACGTTAAGGACTCCTGATATGTGGTAAAAGACTCTGCCAAGATAAATACTTTGTCTAAATAATGAAATATGTGAATGCTTTTCAGTCTGCAATAAGATATCTCTGGAACTAGAAACTTCACAAACTCCCTTGGAGTTGGAGATAACCCAAAGGATAATGCAAGAACTGAAAATGTGACCCAGACACAGAAAATACATTTCTTGAAGCCTGTGGCTATGGACATGTGATGATAAGCATCCTATAGATCTAATGTTATCATAAAACTCAAAGGAGGGATGAAAGGCAACAGAGTGAAGGGTCAGCATTTTGAATTTTGGTATTTTCACAAAAGCATTGAGAAAGGAAAGATTTAGAACTGTTTTCTATGAAAGCTCTTTCTTTGGTACCAGAAACATTCTGGAGTAACAAACAAAGGAAAATATGAAGGTGTTTCTGATCAATGCTAGGTGTCTGAACAAGGAACTCCACTCCATAAGGCATTCTCACCCTGGAAGGCATTGAATTCTGTGCAGTGACTGCGACATAGTTTAAAATTGTGGAGAGCACTCCAGTTGTGCAGGGCTATAATGCCTTCTACACACATTTAGACCATCTACTGAGCAGGAGGGCAAAAAGGTGGAAGCATCTCAATCCATATCCAGAAGAGGCTCGCATCAAATATGATGCACTAGAGCTTCTTCATGTCCAAATAACCATCAGAAAGGTCCCATACCATATGCCAGCTAGCTAAAGAACTCCTCCTATGACAAAAGAAAGCCACAGCTCTTAGCTACAGAAACTAGAATCACTCATTCATCATCATCATCATCATCATCTTTCGGCTTTTCCCATTAGGGGTCGCCACAGCGGATCATCTCTTTCCATTAGTTCCTATCCTCCCCAATATCATTTTCCTAGGTGATCTAAACTATCCAACTACAGACGGAGAAACCAATACCACCACTAGTGCACAAGCACAGAGATTCCTGGACTTTGTCACTAGAAATGCCCTGGAACAATTAGTCAAAGCCCACTGGGGAAATAACATCTTTGATCATGTATATATTAATATGGGATCTTCTTGTGCCATCCTTTGAGTATCTTCATCACCTGTTAGGCTTGACCATAAAGCAGTCTCCTTCAAAATAAAACTGAAACCGGAGATCCCTTCCACCCAAGGTACTTCTGGAAATTTCTTTAAGTCAAACGACCTACTCTAAAGTGATACATTTATAAGCTTCAAATTCCCTCCAAATCCAGTTAACTCCAATCAATACACAGAAAAGTACACCATCACAATATACCATCATGGAATTAGATGCATAGATGCAACTGTACCCCATAGAAACAAGTGCAGGGCAGACCCCAGAAACAAACCTACATGGCAAAACCATAATATCAACAAGCATTATAAGAAAGGAAAATAATTTTGAATAAAGGTAAGAAGAGTAATTCCCAGAATGTTAGAGTCCTTGTTACGAAAATAAACAAGTTATAGATCAATAAAAATCCACTAAAGCCAAGTTTGAGGCTAAAATAGCTACCCAAGACAAAGACAATCTGAAGGCAGTTTTTAGTTATGTTCATAATATCAAAAATACTATGCAGTAATGTATTAAGCTGATTCTGAATGATGCTACCTACATAAGGCTGAAGATATTGCAAACCTGATGGCTGATAAATTTTTCCCTGTGTCTGTCCTTCAAGATATACCTGAAACTGTTTCACCACCAGCTATCACACCAGACCAAGTCCTAAAAGCGCTATCAAAAGATAAAAATATTGCATTGATGGGTCCAGACAATATCCCTGGATACATGTTAAATAGCATGAAACATGATTTAGCCACACACCGCACAACCTTGTTCAAACTCAGCCTCCATACAGGTTTTGCACTAAGTTAGAGGAGAAAGCTACTGTCATTCCCCTACATAAGGCAGGACCTTCCACAGACGCAAGCAATTGCAGACCCATAAGTCTGACTAGCTTCATAACCAAAGTCATAGAAAGAGTTATCATGGAATTAAACAAGCAGGACATAGATAACCTCCGAACACTGGACGCATCTCAGTTTGGGTTCCTCAAGGACAGATCATATTTACTCAGCCTGGTGCTTTTTTTTTTTTTTTTAAAAGGTTACCAAAGCAATGGGTAAAGTCAAAATGATGAACACCGCATACCTTGACCTGGCCAAAACTTTTGAGGCAATTCCCACTCAGGCATAGTAGAAAGTTAAATAAACTGGGAATAAACCCCTGTGTCACCCACTGGATTGCCAGCTCTCTCAAAGACAGGAAGGAGATAATCAAAATATGGGAAATTAGCTCCACAAAGAACTGGTCACCAGTGGAATCCCCCAGGGTGCTATGCTGGGAACTCTCTTGCTTGGCATGTACTTGTCTGTAGTAAAAGCCAACACCAAAGGACTCTGGCTAAGTTTGCAGATGATGGCAAGCTACAATCAGTCATTGAATACCCAAATGACTTAGCCATCCTGCAGGAAGGTTTGTCTGAAATAAATAACTGGTGCCAAAATCATGGACTGAAACTAAACAAGGCTATAATTTATATAGGCTTGATCGTTCTAAACGTAAAGGTGGTGGAGTGGCAATTCTCTTTAAGAACCATCTTAACATCTCCACCCTCCCAGCCTGTCCAACCCAGGATGTTAGAGCTGAAACCATCATCGCTAAACTCCAATTAAATGCACAAAAAGCCCTTTACATCATCTGCATGTATATACCTCCAGGCAACAATATACCCATCTTAGAAGACTTTCTCTGTTGGGTTTCCACTAACTACCCCCAAGAAACTATAATTCTGGGTGACTTTAATATAGACTGGAATACTATTAATAGTGAAAACCCCACCTGTCATATAAACCTACATGGTTTTACTCAATCTATTACCACTACAACAAGGCTTAATAAACTAAGTAAGAAACATAGTATCTTAGACTGGATACTCATAAACAAAGCCAATGTCTCATACAAAGTAGGAACAATGCCCGATGACCTTAGTGACCACTGCCTAACCTTTATCTCTAGAGAAAAGACTGACTATCAAAACCTCCCTAACACTAGAATAATACGCTCTACCAAACACTTTAAAACTGACTCATTTCAAAATGATCTCAAAACATGCAACTGGAACCTCTTGAAATCACTTCCTCTTAATGAAGCAGTATCATTCTTCAACTCAACCTTCCTTTCCATTTTGAATAAACATGCCCCTGAACGCTCTATTAGAATGAAGTCTAATATAGCCCCATGGCTCTCTAAGGAAACAAAGAAATTAATTCACACTAAAAATAAAATTTGGGCCAAATGGAGATACCATAGAATCAGCTCTGATTTTCTTCACTTTTGCCAACTTAGGAATCTTACAAAAAAAGCTATAATCTCTGAAAAAAAAAACTACTACTGTGAACTTCAAGAAACCCATTTTAATAAACCCAAACAATTCTGGTCTTCTGTCAACAAACTCCTTTCACCTGGAACATCAAAAACTCCCTCCCCTCTAAATGCAGACCCAGATACCCCTAACCATACTGCAAACACTTTCAATTCCTTTTTTATAGAAACCATTCAAGGTCTTGCTATACAACTGAACACCAATAACTTTTACCCTCCAAATAATCAAATTGACTCTCCCCACAACTTCACTCTTCATCCTATCTCTACCTCTTTCATCTACAAGCTTATTCTCAAACTGAAACCCTGCACCCCCTCTGCTGACAAACTCCCTTCTCTCTTTCTTCAAAAGGCTGCTAAACAGATTGCATACCCTATATCTATACTCATTAATAGGACAATCCAAGAGGGAACCATACCAGATATATGGAAAGTCTCTCATATTATCCCACTACACAAAGGTGGTAGCTCTATTGATTACACGAACTATAGACCTATTGCTCTTCTCTCACCTCTAGTTAAGATAATGGAGAAATGTATCCATCAGCAACTTGTTCAGTATCTCTCTTTAAATAACATTATAGCCAACTGTCAACATGGCTTTAGACCTCACCATAGCACCTCCACTGCCCTCCTTTCCTTTGTTGATACTATTAACAACTGTCGTAACTCCAATCTTTTCTCCTCTGCTCTCTTCATTGACCTCTCTAAAGCCTTTGACATGGTGAACCACTCTTCCCTCATTAATATCCTTCAATCCCTCTCATTTGATATCCTGGCTATTAAATGGTTTACTTCTTATCTAAGCAACAGACAACAAGCCGTTCTTTGGGACAACCATATCTCTTCCTTATTGCCTGTTTCTATTGGAGTACCACAGGGCTCCATTCTTGGGCCACTTCTCTTCTCCCTTTACATAAACGATCTTAACACTGTAATCCCTCAAGCTACCTGCATCCAATACGCTGACGACTCCACTATTATTTGTTCAGCATCTACCTCCTCAGAACTACTCTCACTAACTCAAACTACCTTCAACACTGTAGAAACCTGGTTTACTAGACGGTACCTCCTCCTCAATGCTAAAAAAACTAAACTGCTCCTTTTCACTCCTACCACTCGAGCCTCCCCATTAAACTTCAACATCTTGTCAAATGACACCACTGTCATCTCTCCTGACCTGACAACAAAACTACTAGGAGTAACCATTGATAACAATCTCACTTTTGATCAACATACTAACAACATCATCAAAACAGTTAACAAAAAAATAGGATCATTATACCGTATTAAGCCATTTCTCACACCTACTACCAGGGCTACTATCGCTCATTCCCATCTGATATCTACTCTCTTTTACGCATCACCTATCTTCACTAACCTTAAGAAGGCTAACCTAAATAAACTAGCAGTTTGTTACAATAGCATTGCCCGCTTTGCCACAGGTAACCCTTTCAGAACACATCACTGTCAACCTAAAACTCCTAGGCTGGCTAGAGCTACAAAACTGTCTTATGATCTCACAACTTACTATTGCCCACAAGATACTTTACCAACCTGATAACACCCCTATACTCTCTAAACTTTTAATCCCTTATAATAATCTTACCTCCCTTCGATCTTCTTCTAAACTCATGACCAAATCTGTAAAATCTCATAACTTAGCTGGTGACTCTCTGTTCACTAATACTGTAGGTAGGACATGGAATCTGCTACCCACAGATATTACTCTAATCTCTTCCTTACCACTCTTCAAACAAAAAAATCAAACTGTACTTCCAAAATCACTGGCTTTGTTCGTGTAGGACTCCTGACTAACCTTTTATTCCCCTCTTCTCTACCTTAACTACTTACTGTCTTATTAGCTACACATACACTTACTTTTTTTTTTCTTTTCTTTTTTTCTTGCCCTGTTGCTCTCCACTTATGCTCTGACTCACTCCTCCTTTCTCTCCCCTGCCCTCATTTCCATTCTTCTTTTTTCTTCCCCTTCTAGACTTTTGTTTCTCTCTCTTCTATTTCTACATTAATCCCTTCTAATCTCTTGTTTTACCTCTTTCTCTCCGAATTAATGAAACTAACTGCTAATCTTTAGCATTTTATTTTGTGATGCTACTACTGACCTAGTGTATTTTGTGTGTGCCTTAAATATTTGTTGTTCTGATTACTAAATGTATATTCTTATTGTACTTAATTTTTATTAATATGTCTTGTAGTTTACTTTTATGTATGGAGCTTTTCTCCCCGGGCCTCTACTGAAAATGGACATATATCCAGCTAGACTAGCCCGGTAAACAAATGTAAAATAAAAATAAATAAAATAATAAAGGCTACAGACAATACACCACTAAGAGTTGACTCAGTTATTCAGGATTTGAGAACTTATGTGATTAGTAAACAACTTTTGACCAATATGTGTCTGTTGTGTAAGAAAGTTACTCTATATTGCACACCTTATAAACAACGGGATTGTGTCCAAATCTAGGGATGTCATTGTCCCCTTTACTCAGCCCTTATTAAGCTACTCATTGAATATAATGCCCCCTTTGGAATGCATCTATCCAGACAGATGTAACAAATGGAATGCCCACAGAGATACCTTACTAAAAGGATACAAGGCTTAAATAACATTTCATACATGGACTGACTTAAAGCCCTTCACTAAGAGGTGACTAGTGTCTGGCATACAAGGCATCCTCCGACCCATTACTGATGGATTTACTGCACAATAGAAAGTCAAATGGCATCAGAAATTCTTAGTCTAGTGATCTACACCTCTTCTGCAACAGAATGGTTTGGAGGGACAGATATATCTTGCACAGGAGGCTGTGGCTTTGTAACAGACTCACCACTCACACAAAAATGTTCACCCCTACCCATATTCAATCACAACTTAGCTCTGAGGATGGAAAAAAGAAAATTGGTCCCAGGACTGCCCCCAGTACTACTAATGGACACAGGCAGCTCCTAAATGCTTTATTCCATGTGTGGGCTCCCTCAAATTACCTATGGTATCATCCCAGATCTTCTACTTGGGATTAATATATAATTATCAACCATGTGATGGCTAAAGCCAATCTATAACCAAATGGGATAGGTTATTTTGAGCACAAAAAGGGAAACTGGCTAGGTTTAAAATGGTCCACAAGGGCAGCTAGCCTAGTACTTACCTATAAACCTATAAGTAGAAGCATGTTTCCATTTGATCTAAAGTCAGGGGTTCTAGGACTCCAGAATTTGTTAATGAACATGATGAAACTCTTTGGCTCAGAGGATGTGGAGGAATTCCCCTTTAGGTATTCACATACACTGCCAGCTGTAACCCTTCTGAATCATTTTAGCACCCATGATTCTGAAATAATATATTGAAAAACAGGAATGTAAAGAAACAGTTTCTCAGACAGATTTCAAATTATAGGAGCAGAAGGGTTGGGCATGATGGATAGAATGCTTGCATAGTCCATCTGTTGTATTATAATATCCCTTTTTTGGAGAGATCCTCATTTCTTGTTGTTCCCCTCCTGCCATCTCTTTTTTGCTCCCTATTTGCCTTAAACCGACAGGGATTGCTTGTTTTGTTTTGTAACTGGAAAAGATGATTTGGGAGATTTTATAGGAGGGGAGGCTTTAAAAATCCTAGAACTCCCTGAATTAACTTGCCACTTTCATCAATTTATTTGAGGACCACAGTAGGAAAAGAACCAAACAAAACCTCTTTAGTAATAAAGAACTTGAAATTTAAAAATTTACTTTATCAGCAAATTTTGGTTATGTACTTGGGAATATCTTCTCAAAACTATAGCACTAGCGAGACTTCCAAGATGGCTGCACATTGATCAACAGCTTAATTTCAGCTTTCCTAGTGTGAAAACAGAAACTGAGAAAAAGGGGTGCCTTTGAAACTGTTATTTGGGTAAAATTCAATTACTGGCTAGCATGTACATTGCCTGGATGTCAGCAAAGAAAAATATTGGAGAACCTGAACGAAAATCAACCAGAAAAGGTAAAAGGAAAACACTGGTTGGGAAAGATCCTGCAGCTGTTCAGCAAAAAAATAGGCCAGGCTTCAGCTTTGATTCAATAGTTAGCCTCAAGTAATTTAGAGGAAAAACTCTGAGGTTATTAAAATAAATGAAACATTAAAGAATTATATAAGCTCAAATAAAAAGGCTGGAAAAAACAAGAAGCTTTAACTAGCTATTCAGATGAACTGATAAAACTGCAAAAATCAAAGGTGGGAATGAAGAAAAGCCTAGCTAAGTATGAGGCTTCTCAATAACAGCTGTTTCAAAAAGTAACAGAGTTAGAAGACAGAGAAAGCACAGAATATCTGAGACTTTCTGCTGCACCAGAGAACCTAGAAGAAACAGACTGCATTAATTTTATGAAAGCCTAGAAAAGCAACAGGACTAGTGTTCCAGAGCAGGATTTGTTAACTGAAAGGGCACATCTACTGTTTGCCCCAAACCTGGTCATGAAAAAGCACCCAAAACCTACAGTACTAAAAAATTACTCATACCAGCAGAAAGTGTTGATCCTGACAAAACTGTGGAAGAAAGGAAAAGTATTAAAAACTAAAGACAACAGAATGTCTAAGAAAATGACTATTCGCTGTACATCAGGCAGAAATAAATTTATCTCAGCAATCAGGGAATGACGAGAGGCAATTGTGAGATTGAAATTGCTGTATCCAGCTATCTTTAGAGTATTTTCTTTGTGGAGGAAAAATACATTTTTCATGCAGAACAGGCTAGGGAGGAAATAAAAAGGTTTATCCAATAAAAAGTGAGCCAGCAAGAAGATGGGGAGTCTGCTTCTCATTCTGCTGACAATAAAGCTCAGAGATAGACATTGTCAGAGAAATGTCTTCAGTATTCCAAAGGAAAGTGCTTGAGAGAGAAAAGGCAAAGGAAATAACTAGAAAAATAAGGAGTATCTTGGACTTAAACCAATATCTAGTGTTGGGAGATAATCAGGAAGAAGACCAGCAACATTGAAATTAGTGAATAAATGTGAGATTATAAAGCATAATTCATATTTGTGGAATATGGCTTTGCAAATAAAAGTGGCTGAGAAAAGAATGGACTTCAGCTTACCTACTTAAACTTGTGGACAGACTGTAAAACATGTACCTCATATTATGTATTTAATGTTTAGAAAGTCACTGTAAATAAAACATTTTGTTCTTGTCAGTATTTGTATAAAAAGAAGTCACGTCTTACCATAATGTTCCATCTGTGTTGTTGATCTTCATCTATTCTTGACTGATGGGTTATGGTTCCAATCCTCAGAACAGATCCAGCCATTATATTGGTCATGCCAGCTAAAAAAATCTCGAGACAAAAATCGCTCCACCAGGAGTCCCCAGGAGGGGGCAGGAGGGATGTCAAGAATAGATGAGGATCGATAACACTGATGGAATGTTATGGTAAGACATGTTATCGATCTTCATCTATTCTTGACTGATGGGACAGAGTCCCCAGCTACTTCAGATGCTGGGTGGCCCTATGGAAGAATATTCCAGAGAACCATAGCATCAAAGGTGGCTCTTCCCCTGGAGACTAAATCCAAATTGTAATGAATGATAAAGGTATGCGGAGTAGCCCATGTTGCTGCTGCACATATTTTGTTCATGGAAGCCTTTGAATGAAAAACAGCTGAAGTAGCCATGGATCTGCTGGAAGGAGCCTTAACCAGTACTGGCAATTTTAGATTGCTTTTGTTATAAATGAAAGTAATGCAATCTCTTAGCCATTTTAACATGGTAACCTTAAACATAGAATTTTCCTAAGGTTATACCAGTGAAGGAAATAAATCATTGTTCTGATTTCCTGAATTCTTTAGTTCTATTGAGGTAAAACTGTAACTGTCTGTGTACGTCTAACAAGTGTAGGCAATATTCACCTTTCTTGGTAAAATTTGGAAAGAAGACTGGTAAGTCTATAGTCTGATTGATGTTGGAATCTACAACCACCTTTGGAAGAAATAATGGATTGGTCCTGAATGTAACTCTATCTTTATGGAAAAGTAAGAAAGGGGGGCTTTGAACATAAGGCTTGCAATTCGGATGCTCGTCTTGCAGAGGTCAGAGATAAAAGCATAAGTGTTTTCCAGCATTGTCGCCTCACAGTAAGACGCTGTCCAGTTCGATTCTCAGCTAGAGCGTCTTCTGCGTGGAGACATGCGTGAATGGGCGTACCTTCGTTGAAGGTTGTGCGTCAGACGTCGCAAGCCGGTACGTAAAAATCAACTGCCAATCATTAGCGGACCGGAGTTCCACTGTGGCAACCCCTAACCAGGAAAAGCCAAAAGACACAAACAAATAAAACTTTAAATCACAAGTAGCTGCCAGTTAAAAGGGAGTAAGCACCAGTGATTGTAGAACAACAATCAGGTCCCATGGTGGCAGAGGATCTTTAAAGGAAACTTAAAAGTAGGTCTCCGAATCCATTATGAAAATTCGAGATAGCAGCTAGAATTACCTTAACAGTAGAAGCAGATGCTCCTTTTGCTAAAAGGATGGCCAGAAATTCTAACACTTTTTCCACTTGAGCTGAAAAGGGGTTGAGATCATTATCACATGCCCAGACTGAAAACCTCTTCCATTTACAAAGGTAGAGTTCCTGGTGGATGGTTTATGTGATGCATGCAATATTTTTCTCACCAGGGATGGTATATCATTATGCCTGGGGGCTAATGGAATTGGAGGAACCAAGTAGTTAGCTTATGACTTTGAAGACTGGGATGCACCAGTCCCTGAAGGTGAGATAGAAGGTCTGAAACAGGGTTCAGAACCCATGGACAGTGAACTAAATGAGGCCATAGTAAAGAAAAACAAATTTGTTGAGACCAGTAGGGTGCAATGAGAATTACTTTGCTTTTCAACTTGGCTGTTTTCTTGAGAAAAAGTGGAATCAGAAGGAAAGGAGGAAAGGCATAGAGGAGACCTACGGGCCAATCATGGAGAAGAGCATCTCTCTGTGACTCCCCCTGAGGGGGGATCAAGGCAAAATAGCTTCTGCACTTGTTTTGCGGTGAAGCAAAATGGTTGCAGCAAGGCTGGCCCCAGTGATGAAAGATCTTCTTCGTTATTATGGGATTGAGAGACCACTTGTGAGGCAATAGAATGCACCTGCTCAGTTTGTCTGCTATCATATTTGAACTCCCCAGGATGTTTGTTGCTATCAGAAAGTGGTTGGAGGCAATGACCCATTGCTACACTCGGAGGGATTTTTGGCAGAGGAGCTAGAATCTGGTTCTCCCTTGTTTGTTGATATACCAGACTACAGGTTCCTATCACGAAATCAAACTTCCAGAAGTTTGAACACCAGAAGGTCGAACTTGGAAGTTCGAAAGTTGTAAATGTCAAAGCCGTGGAAATCTAAAGTCTTTCCCAGGGAAAGAATTTGGTTGTCCGTTTCTGCGGCTTTGACATTTTCTTCACTGTTGTGCGAAAGTTACGGAACGGGTTAAGGTAAGTGTGCAATAGTGATGGACCTTAGGGTTAGGGTGCGGTTAAGGTTAGTGTGCGATAGTGATGGACTTTAGGGTTAGGGTGCGGGTGAGGTAAGTGTGCGATAGTGACGGACCTTAGGGTTAGGGTGCGGGCAAGGTAAGTGTGCAATAGTGACGGACATTAGGGTTAGGGTGCAGATAAGGTAAGTGTGTGATAGTGATGGACCTTAGGGTTAGGGTTTGGGTTAAGGTTAGTACATAGATAGTTATGTATGTATGGTTTAGTGTAGGTTTATAAGGTTTTTGGTGTGCTTGTGTTGTCTGTGTGTTTTTCGGAACAGCAAATTTTTTTCCCTGGGAAAAACATTTGCTGTTCTGAAATTTTGATGTTGTCACATTTCGATCTTCCAAGTTCGAACTTATGGTGTTCGACATTTTGGAAGTTTGATTTCGTGATATAGACCACCAGACTACAGATATGTTGTCTGACTGAATTGCAATTGTTCCTTGAGGGAGGACAGAGTGAAATGCTTGCAGCACTAGAGGCATCATCCTCAACTCCAGGACTCTGATATACAGATTGGCTTCTAACATGGACTAAGTGCCTTGGACTGTCTTTCCGAGATAATGCTCCCCCATCACTTCTGGGAAACATCTGTGGTCACTATGGCTTTGGGTTGAGGAGGGACAAAGGGGCAGCCCAGAAGAATTTGCTTGGATTCCATCGACCAGGACAGGTCTTATTTGCAGTAACTGGTAAGAACTATGAGATGGTTCATCGGGTGAGTTTGTATGGGCCACTATTCGCTAGTAGCCATTGTAGTAATATCATGTGATATCTTGCTAAAGGTATGCTGCCATGGATCCTAATGCTTGAAGTACCAGTTGAGCTTGTACTTTGTTTGAGGTCAGGAGAGAATGAACCTGAGATTTTATTCTGTACAACCTGTGAGCAGATATACGCAACACAGCATGTTTAGATCTATATCTTGTGAAGGAGTCAGTTTGGACATTGTTTGATTGATCGTGATGCCCAAGTTCATGACCAACTGCAAGATGATTTCTATCACTTGTAGCAGTAGATGTCTGGTGGAAGTGGTGATGTGCCAGTCATCTAGATATGGAAACACCTGGAATCCATGCAGTCTCAAGTGAGCTGCTACTGCTGGCATACAGTTGGTAAACACTCTGGTGACTGTGGTGAGACGAAAAGGCAGCATCCTGAACTGATAGTGACTGGCTCCCAACCGGAAGTGAAGCAACCTTCTTGTAAGTTTTTCTCTTTTTATGTGGTAATATGCATCTTAAAGGTCTATCCAGCACATCCAATCATTTTCTTCCATAAAAGGAAGTATTGACTGAACTGTGACCATCCAGAATTTGGACTGTTGAACAAATCTGTTCAAAATGCTGAGCTCCAGTATTGGCCTCCAGTCCCGTGTCTTTTTTGGCACTAAAGAGAATCTCAAGTAAAATCCAGATCCTCTTTGGTCTGGTGGGACTTCTTGGATGACTCTTTTGTCTAGCAGCTTTTGTACCTCTAAGGCTGCTTGGTCCATCTGACTGGGTGAAATGTCGGGGAGCCTTGATTGAGTTCTTCGGTAAAGGGAGAAGGAGATACGGTAACTTCTGGAAATTACTCTCAGCACCCAGGTATCTCTGGTTATATGTCACCAGGCTGTAGGGTGCAAAGAAAATTCCCTAACTGCTTCCCGAGGTAAGCGATTGGGCCTCCTTTTGGGAGCACTGATAGGGTTGGCCAGAGAAAGACTCCCTGGACCCTGGTTCTGTGGGCCACCTCTGCCTTTAGAACAGTATCTTCCATTTGAACTCCCCCATCTGCCCTGAGGGGAGTCTGTACCACATGTGTGCTGGAAAGGCATCTGGGACTTCTTAAACCACATCTTCCTGCTCCTCTGATTCCTAGAATAGGCTTATTGAGGAGCAGAAATCTGTATGCCAACAGTAGACAGAGTCTTTCTGTCTTTCTCACACCTGGATAGAGTTTCCTTAACCTTGAGGCAGAACAAAGATGATTCATCAAAGGAAGCATTGACGAAGGAAAATTTGACTGGCTCACCAAACTCACACAGGCACATCCAACAATGTTGTCAAATAGCAATGCCTGAGACAGCTGACCTTGTCGCCCCTTCGGCTGCATGTGCAATGAGCCTCATGGATGAATTAGATATAGACTCCAGGGTAGCTAGCTGGGAGGCCACTTTTTCCTGGACCCCCTCAGCCAAAGTTCCTGCTAGGGTGTCTGATAGCTTCTTTACCAGATCCCTTTGCAGCCTAGTAGAATGTGCCATGAAGTTCAAGGACCTAATAGTAAAGGTCGATGATGTGCAGACTTGGTTCCCAAATATGTCCATCATCCTCAACTCTCAGTTATGGGGATGAACAGTGCAACTTTCCTCAGCTATTTTTTTTTAGTGGCAGATGCCACTACCATGGCATCTACTGCTAAGCCTTTCACCCAGTGCTGGTGATCCTCAGGTGCTGAAAGTATTCTATCTGGTCTTCGGGGAATTGTATCTATAGAATCAGGAGCCTTCCAAGCCTGCTGAGTGATTAGCTTAATAAGACTGTCAGTGGGAGGAGTCACCCAGGAAGTAGATGGACAAGTTCCAAAGGTCTGCAAGTACACAGACTCCTCAAAGAAAGTGTCTTTGGACTTCCAGTTATCCCTCTGTTTGAGGATTTTCAGGATGTCTCCAAAGGAGGCATCTTCCATAGGTGACTGGGGGGAACCTCCCCCTAATCAAAATCTGTGTCCTCAGTGGTAGACTGTTCAGGGGAATATAGGTGTTTCTTCTTACACAATCTCTTCCAAGTGGGTTTATCAGTGGGAATATCTGAGGAGGACTTGGAATAAGGGTGGTCTTTGGATGGTAATTCTTGCAGCCTTGGAGCTTGCTGTCTAGGAAATGAGGTTGATGTAAGTTCTGGAAGGACAGGGGTCAGAGGGTGAGACTATGGTAACACAGCAGCCACCTGAAAAGTAGCAGTGGCCAAGGTTCTCTCCATGACTTGTAAAGCAGGCCACCCTGATGAGGGATGGGAGCCCATAACTGAGACCAGAGACACACCCTGCCCTGAGAGACACAGCTCCATGCCTCCAAGCCCGGACATAAGGAAAGACTTCTGCAGACCGAAGTGGTAAGTTCGACTCTGAATAAAAAAAAGGAGATGACTCAAACTCCCTGGACCCAATGGCAGAGAACCGATCCTGGGGACCCATCAGTTCTGATGGCACCAAAGGAGTCAGAGTCATTCCGGGAACTGAAGACAAAGATGTTGTTGGAGCCGAAATTATTGGCACCTGTGTGGTTGGAGTTGATAGCTGTAAAGCCTGTGAGGAGGTCACAGGAGGAATATATATATAGGGGTACTGGGAGAAACTCCCCTGATCCAGGAGGGAGCGGGGGCTAAGAAAGTGGAGGAAGACCCCTAGCTGTCAGAAGTTGGTCCACCAACCTCACTATGTCAAGTTCAGAGAGACTCCTGGTGTAGCGAATGGACAATCCTGAGTGAGAATCAGGTCTTTCTAAGAAGTGGCTTGAAAGTTGACCCAGAAAGGGGTCAACCATGGAGGAGTATATTGTTCTGTGAGTATGGAATGCTTCTGTCTTTGGCACCAGGGAATAACTTACAGACTGCCGAGCCATAGGAGATGCCGGTACTGACGGGGTAGCTGATAAAGTCAGTGCCGATATAGAGGTCATAGTTGGTACTGGTGCCAAAGTTGTTGCTGGTGTCATAGTCGGTGACGATGTCAAAATAGGTGTTGATGGCACCGTAATAGCAGTTGGTGCTGAGGACTCAGTATGTTCCAAGATTTTTGGAACCTTAAATTTTGGTTCTGTAGAAGATCCAGCAGAAGAATTTTTATGTTTTTTTGGTGTTGGCACTGATGGAGATGTCAGCACTGAGTGACTAAATTTTGAACCTGAGGCTAGAGGAAACTGGCTGGCCTTGGACAAGGCTTCTTCAAAGGGTGCCTTGTGCACCTAAGCAATACATGCATTTCTCATGCCTGTCAGAGTTCTGCATTTTTCTGCTGTACTCTGGCCACTGTTTAAAGCCTATGGCAGAGTTTGACTTATCTGCCATGGTAAGCAAAAAAAAAATACGCGGGGGAGAATCAAGAAAAGACAGTCCCACTCACACAGAAAAGAATCCTATCAGTGATAGGTAAGAAAAATTACAAAATCAGTAAGTTAGGGAAGAGGGACACTACTAACATCACTAGAAGAAAAATATTAAATGACAAAACTTTAAATATTGAAAATTACAATTATATTTCAAGGAGAATATACTTAGCTGCGAGAGAGAGTCAGCTGTTCTATAACAGTGGCAAATGAGATCTGAGGTAATGCAGGGAGGGGCATTATGGGTAGACTTTTAGCTTGAGAGTTTTTTGGCTGGCATTAGCTATATAACGACCAGATCAGTTCCGAGCATCGGAACTGTAACCCACCAGTCAAGAATGGATGAAGACTGACAACATCAGTAACATGTTATGATGTAAACTGAGTGTTACATTGTAGTGCAGTTCTGTACAATTTGCGCTCATAGGTATTTTAAAAGTTGGGGAGTCTTTTCAGTGACTGTTGTATGTGTTGAAGATATTAAAACAAGTAACTTTTTTTGCAAGAAATAGACGTTTTACAGTTTATAAAGAACAGAACTGCTGAACAGAAGCAAGTTTAAGTTAATATAATGCTGTGATCTTGGGATGTTGGAGTAGGGATGGGGTGAAAAAGTGTACTACTTATATTATATATAGAAATAAGATGATAACTTCCATTGTTTGCACAAGGATGGATATCTAGATTAATGTCCTTGACTTAAACTATAAACAATTGTTTTGTAAAAAGCTTGAAAAGTAAGACAAAATAAAAAAAAGCCATGAAAAATGCTAAGCTTCTTGCATCTGCAAGGATATTAGCTCATTTGTTTCCATTACTAAATGCTCTCAGTGAGAGACAAAAGGCCCACAGCTGAAGACAACTATCCAGGGAAATTCTGCACATTATTTTCTCAGTAAAATTTACAAAGATTTATGAACCTGCAAGTTGTTAGCTGTTTTTTTTCTCATTACTAATTTTACAAATAAAACTGTCTGCAGATGCAAGCAACTAATCTTGAGTTTTGAGCATTCTTTGCTGAGAGTAATGCAAAATTTAAAGGTACAAATACAAGGATTTCAATTAAAAATAAGGTCTGAATTTAAGGAAAGTGAATAAGAGATGATAGCCTCCACAGCAGCATGAATACTGTAGTGCATTTAACATAGCAAAACATAATTTAGTTTTAAAGATAACCAGTGCACTTTTTCTTGGGTGTAAAAGTTAAAGGATTTCTGAAAGCATCCAAGCTTTTTTTTTTTTTTAAATCTGGGAGGAGAACAGAGATAAAAAAACATCAATTGTTGTAAAGGGGCACAGGCTGTAACATGATCTTTATCATTATGAGTAACTTTAATTTTAGATTACATTATGCTTATTGGTGTAGCTGTCAATTTGGGGTAATTATTCTTATCTGAAGGGTTAAACATAATTTGCTAAAAATTTACATAGTCTTGTGTGTTCTAAGTTAACAGAGGATTGGAGCTGTTCTGAAAATTAGTTCATTTTTGTTTGAGGGTTTTTATTAAAGAAAAAGTCATGAGAAACATGAAATAGATTCAAATGGAGATGTGACAGAACTACTGTGTAAAAGATCAGCCTGCCAAAATTCATGTATGCATGTAATGTAAAAGTTGGAAATATGCATTCAAAAAAACTGTTGTATATAATAAGTGAGAACAATAACTTTTTTATTATAGTGGCTACTTGTGGAATGTAAACCTTAGAGGTATAAACAAAAAGGAAACAGTATTGGCTTATATTAACAAATGCTGCAGAAAACACATTTGGAAAGAAATGAGCATGTATAACTGACAAAGGATTTCAGGATGGATATTTAGCAGAGTATCAGGGATAAAGGAAAAGTGAAGTAATAATACTAGAAACTTGGAAAGAATTTATATAGTGTTCCCCAAGATACAATAACTGAGCTTAACTGGATAGAAATTATATTTCACAGGAATATGTGCATTTACTTGAATGTGTAGACACACATCCAATAACTGTTTCAAATTATGCACCAATAAAAATGAAGATAAATATGCAGGGTCATGAAGTAAAAACAAGACATTGGCACTTTCACACCTATCTGTTAAAAAGAGAGGAATTTAAGGAATGAGTAATGGAAAATTATTTGAGAGTCATTAAGGTAGACAAAAATTCTTCAGAAGAATAGCTAGTGAGTTGGATAAACTGAAAAGGGAGATTAAAAATATACTAGAAAAAAAAGAGAAATATGGTTAAGATGTAATATGAATTATTTAGAGGGGCTGACAAAGGTTTAAGTATTGCAGAATAATGCGAATCTAACAGAGCAACAAGATGAGCAACCGCAAAGTGCTAAAGAGAAAGTAAGGGAGTATGTGGTTAACATGCATGAGTTAAGAAAAATGCTGTTAAGCAAATATTTTTTTTAATAATAACTCCAGAGCACTCAAAGTTTTAGCACAAAGCACAGTGATTTTTAAAGTAAGTAGAAAGCATTGTTGACAGACTTAGGGAGCCTGTGACAACAAAAATAATGAGTTTTCCTATAAACGTATTAGGGATATTTTGAAAATGTTATGAAAATTTGTATAAAGCAAAGGAATGTGGAAACCAAGAAAGACCACAAATGAAAATATTTAAACAAGACTTTATGCCAAGAGGAAGAGAAGCTCAATAACTTATAGTTAATGTAGGAGGAAATGACTTAAAAATGGCGAAATATACTCAATCTGCAGGGAAGTATCCAGGAACAGCTGGTATTCCTGTGGAAGTTTGAAAGTTAGGATAGAAGAAAGTGATACGGAAATCTGGAAGATTTTGTTTAATAGAATTTTAAAAGTGGGAAAATACCAACATCTTGGAAGAAAGTTGGGACTGTATAAGCCAAAGAGGTAAAAGAACCATCAGACCCATTCTCATAGAAACCCATTATTTACATTTATACTAGGTGAAATAATGGCAAATGTGTTGCTAACATTGATAGCTATGGGTCAATGTAGTTTTGTGGATGGGAAGCAAACATTTGACAACATTAATAGAACAATAATGACCTAGAGGGAAGCAGAATGCAAGAAAATGTCACTGTTGTTGATGGATCTTAACGCACAGACTCTGCTTGATGGAGTAAGCTGAGATTTTATTAGTAGGGCAACAGAAGCATTTGCATTCCCTGATGCAATAATAAGGTGTCAGCTAGTAGTACATATGAAGGATATATGAAGGATCAGATCAGAGGCAAGAATTAAAGTAGAAGGGCTCGATTCTGATGACATGTGTTTGAAATGAGGGTCTCGGTAGGGATGACCTCCTTCTACTTGTTTACTAGCTTTATAATTAGAGCCACTGGCAATGCAAAAAGGGACTCAGAAATTCAAGGATATAATTAGTAATAATTAGTTATAATTTGTTTGGTAATCAAGAAAAGTTGTCTTTAAGTTCTCAAATTTTAATAAACAAAGCCTAGTTTCAGTCCCAAATGATTAAAATCGAAATAAAAGACCCATAGACAAAGAAAAAAGTATAAACTTATGAAAAATTGCTGTCAGAAATGTTTAACATACACAACGGTGCCAAAATCACGATTTAAATGAAACAATCTTTTAAAATGCTGTAAATATACATAATCGCCTCAAATAATTATAGCCCCAAAGAAAAAAATTGCAAAAACGGCGAGTTTTCCTGTCAAAAACTTTCAAATGAAGCTTTTAATCACTGGAAATAACAGCCATGATTAACTTGCAGTTCTGGAAGCATGAGGAAATGACAGGAACTGTACTAAAATCGTCTTAGTGCAGAAACTCATTTAAACATTCACAAATGGCCATAAAATACAGTACAAGTGTTAAACAAACACTATAAAACTTATACTGCAGGTAAAATAACACTCCAAGTATATACAATTTCCAAAACATAAAAAAACAAGCAACACAGCAGAATATACTGTTCAAGCACTGATAGAAAAAAAGCAGAGGGAGAAAATAAAACCCAAAAGGCTTTCTTATCTGAGCTCAGCAGTTGAAGAGATCTAGAGTAAGGAACAGTCTTCCAAGAGATCATTCTCTTACAATGACACTAGAAAGCTAAAAGGTCACTGTAAGTCTAAAATACAGTCCTAATACTGCCAGTAGATGACACGCACACACGCACACACGCACACACAAAGTGGGAGGAGCTCTGAGCTTTGGTAGACTACAAGAGGAAGAAGAGCAAGGCACTACTACCCCATATGCCAGTAAGACTGCATGCTTGTTGAACATGGTTTGGTTGCTTTTTAGATATCTGAAAAGAAAGTACAGTTGTGTAAGTTGCACTTGCCATAACAGTAAATGCCAAAATCCCACACTGCTGCAACAGCCTTTGGGTATATGGGTTGTATCCTGCAGGGATACAACTGGCTAGCTTCATGATGCTTTGGCTCCATTCTGTATGTACACACTGGCTGCTGATTAACTAGCTGCTTGGAAGGAAATCAGCAGAGTACAGACAATTTCATGACTTTCTTGCCCATACAGAGAAAAAGAGCTTATTCATCCTGAATCTCTAAAAGATATAAACAGTAACAAAACATTATACCCAACAACTAACTATGTACAGAAGTACGGTTGGTGCGGCTGCTGCAGCACGAAGAACTTGAACATCTACTTTTATAGTAAGTGCAACTTGTACAACTGTACTATGTTAATCATTCTCATTTCTGAAGTTGCTTCTGGATATATGAGTTGACTACCAAAGCTTCTCCAACCTAGAATGAAAAAGGATAAGGCTCCAGGATCCCCTGGAGAACGGACCTAGCAAAGCCAGTCCTGGACCTGGAAAAGTAATTCAGTTTGTAATGCTTTATAAACGTATGTACAGGCAATCATATTTCTGCATCTAGAATGCTAATAAAGTTCACCCTTTTCCAGTAATTCATCGTAGAAGCCAAGGCTCTAGCAGAATGTGCCTTGATACTACCTGGAATACATTTGCCATGTTGGGAATAACAAAAAGTAATAATTGAGGACAACTATCTTGAAATAGTCTGTTTTAATGTGAGTTGTCCTTTTTTTGTCCCACCATAAGAAATAAACATCTGATCTAGTTTTTTAAAGGACTTAGTTGTGTCAGGATAGTATCTGTGCTGCTTATGCATCTGAGAGAACTAATAATCCTTTCTCCCTGGTCCTGAGGGTCTGGCTAGAATACTGGGAGAAGGTTAGCTTGAGTCAAAGTAAACTCTGAAACAAATCTGGGCATAAATATGGAATTTGTTCTTAATGTGACCCTATTTCTATGGAAGACTATACTAGTAACTCAGGCATCTTTCTTGCAGATATCAGAGCAGTAAAAAGCTCAGTCTTCCATTTAATGTACCTTTAGTCTGCCTGATAAACTGCAACAAAGGGAGATATAGTTAACTTTTCTAGCACAATATTAAGTTTCCAAGAAGGATCTGCCTGCTTCCTAGGAGGTCTAAAATGCAAAAAACGAGATGAAAGGAAAGGATCCAGGGAGAGACATGCTGAAATGGCTGCTAGATTAACTTTTTTTCTTATCAGGTACTTTTTTTAAACATATTTATTACATTATTACATAAAACAAAGGCAAACATGCATTAACAGAAAGGAAAACAAACCATGTTAACATTTTTCCATTTACAGAATTTATATATCACATATCTTTTCTTTCTGGGTAACTATCATCAGTCCATAGATTGCTGAATTTCTGCCTTCTCTTAAATCTCCCTCCTTCTCTTCATGAACATTACTCTGCATGTATTGTTCCCACAGTTTCCATTCAATTCTGTTATTTGCTCCATTCCTTTTCTAATGATCCCTCTTCCATTTTTAAATAATATTCAATATTTGAAATACAGTTGGCTTACACTTTGATTTCCATTTCCCAGTAATTGCTTTTTTGAAGCCAACAGAATTAAACTTAATAAGGCCTTACTATATCTAGGCAATTAATATCCTGTGTCCCAGTTCCAAAGAATCATTTCCTTAGTTACATCCATTTGCTTATCCTATATTTTCTGACAGAGTACACTGCAGATATTTTTTTAAATCTGTCAGTTTATTAAACCCCAAAAACATGTTCCCAGTTACATTATTCTTCCCTATCACACATCCAGCATTTGCTATCTACCTCTGCAAACATTGAAATTTGTTGCTTACTTGGGAGCCATACATATCTCCTACCATTGCTCCCTTGTAAATTGCTTTTCTAGTCTCCCTTTCCAACCTTTTCTAACTGCCTCTGATTGATTCTTAATGCTACCATGCAATATTTTATATGCCTACTAATTATCCCTTTTTAACAGATCTTCTGTTCTAGATTCAAATAAAAAACTCTAACAGAGCAGGTCTTTCACTTAAGATTCCCATATCTCTTTGCCTGTACTGTGATATTTATCACTGATAGAGATGGCAGTCTCTAGCCTGCATTCCAAATGACTTCTTGGCTCATCCCTCTATATTACTTTTCCTTCACTATTTATTTGCTCCAAAAAACATGGTTCCTTTGCCAGATTTCTCCAGTAAATTCCAGATCCCTATTTTCTGTACCCCTATTTGCAGCCATCCATAATGGCAAACTCCACTTTCTCCATTAATGTGTTCATAGGTAGGTACTAGGCTATTGGCCCTAGGGCATATATAAGCCTAGCCAAAAAGGTACCCTGGCTTTCGCCACCCAAGAAAATTATTTTCCAGTGCCACTGTCGAGCAGAGCCACAGAAGTAATCCTCGGTGATAATTTCCTATTTCCCATCCAATCATCAAGATTCTTCTTGAAGAGTGCTAATGAGGAGTTTTGCTTGATATAGATAGGTAGTTTGTTCCAGAGTATGGGAAGTCTCTGAGACAGGAATCTATCCCTCCAGCATGTTCTGTTTATTGTGGTGACAAGGTTTAGGTCCCTAGAGCATGTAGCTCAGAGGGATTGGGATTTCTTTAAGTGGAGCATGTCCAACAGCTCTGGGTTTGACATAGCTTTTTATGTTAGGCAGAGATCGCCTCTGAGTAGGCGATATGCGACAGAGTAAAGCTGGAGATTTTTGAGACAGTCTGTGTAGGGCATCTGTTTGAGGCCAGAAATCCTCTTTGTGAGGTATTTCTGCAGTCTTTCCAGTTGTTGTAGATGCCTTGTGAGGTACATACCAAAAGGGGCGTTGTACTCTATAATGGGTCTAATGAGTGATGAGAAGAGGGCAACAATTGCCTCTTTTTTCGTGGATGAGAAATCTTTTGTGATGAGGTGTGCCACGTAGAAGGATTTCATGACTACTGTGGCGATGTGATTATCAAAGGAGAGACTACTGTCCACCTGTGTCCCAAGGTCTCTTATCACACTTTCGGTGTTAAGTTTACTACCGCCTATGTGGTAGTTCATGGGTACAGAGTTTTTAACAAAGGGGATGACAATGGACTTTTTGGCATTGAGCTTAAGGCCATGGCTTTGACACCAAGCATCTATCTCAGTGAAGCCCTTTTGCAGGATGTCCACATCGTTAGGAGTTTCGATTATGGCTCCTAGTTTGCAGTCATCTGCGAACATCATTAGCCAAAGACCGTCTTGTGTTAGCCTGTACTTCAGAGAAGTAGATACCAAACAGGAGAGGAGCCAGGACTGAACCCTGTGGTACTCCACTTGTCACTGGTATGAAGTCGGATTTGGAGTCTGCTACTTTCACAGTGTGGGTTCTGTCAGTGAGCCAGTTGGCAACCCATCTTGTGATATAGGGATTTATAGCTAGTTTAGTGAGTTTATTTTATTATTTATTTTTTTTTATTTTACATTTGATGACCGGGATAGTCTAACTGGATTTATGTCCATTTTCAGTAGAGTCCCGGGGAGATAAGCTCCAAGAGATTACTAGACTACTAACATACAGGTTCTAGTCATTATACAGTTAAATACTACAAATTTTAAACAGTTCAGGAATCTTCACAGTTTATACAAAAAAAATGTTATAAGCATTAGATAAGATATTTTAGACTTTATGTACAAGACTTCATTAGTAACTAGAAAGTAATTGTTAAACAAATACATACTTCAAGTTTCAACAGTTCAGCAAAGTTCACAGTTTAAACAATACTTGTTGCCTGCCTTAGGTAGGATGCTTTAGAATTATATGCAGAAGAATTTAACTAGGTATTTTATCTATAATTCCAGAGTAGGGGATGGTGTTGAAAGCCTTGGCAATATCTAGATAGGCTGTGTGAACCACCTTACCCTCGTCTACTGCTTTGGTGACTGCTTCAAAGAAGTCTATCAGGTTTAGGAAACATGATCTGCCTTTTACAAACCCGAACTGGGTGGGGTCCAGAGTATGAAGATTACCAATGTCTTTGTTTATACGTTCCATGATGATACGTTCCATGGCCTTGAAGACTAGGCTTGTCAGGCTAATGGGGCGGTAGTTCCCAGGGTCCATGGTGGCTCCCTTTTTGTGGACTGGGATAACCGTTGCTGTGCGCCATTCAGTGGGCACAAAGCCTGAGATGAGGCTATGATTGAACATGGTACTTAGGTGGGGTGCCAGTTCACTCTGTAGTTCATGTAGAACGCAGCTTGGGATGTTGTCAGGTCCCATGGATACTGTGTTCTTGGCTTTGGAGAGTGTTTTTTAACTGTGCAGCCATGATTACAGGAACGTTGCATTCTTCTGGTATAGATATGGGCCCTATAGATGGTGAGAGGGGGGTAAAGTTAGCACTGAACCTATCTGCCAGGATGTTGGCAATATCAGTTGGTTCTGTATATTTAGTGCCATTGTGCTGTAACTCAGAGCAGATCTGAGTGTTGCATTGAGATTCTTGACATAGCTATAGAATGCTTTGTGGTTGTCTTTTAGAATCAGTGGCAATTTTGTTTTCGTAACTAGCTTTGGAGGATTTCATGAGGGATCTCAGCTTCTTACTGAGGCTGACCAGGGAGTTCCTCCACTCATGGGATTTTACTCTTTTTTGCAACAGTTTCTTTCTTCTGTTGTAGAGTTTGTTTATGGCAGAGGAACACCAGATTGGCTTAATTTTTTTGGAGGATAGCATCTTAGTTCTGTTAGGGATAGCATGATCCATGCACTCGTGTAAGTGCTTATAAAGTATAATTGTGTAGAATTCAGCAGTCGTATCTCTATTCTCCATCTGCATGGGTGTCGTGAAGTTTGCCACGTCTGTCTTAAGAAGCATGAAGTTGGCTTTGGAGAAATTTTTTACAGTAGTTTCCCTAATGGGGGGTGGGGACGGGATGTGGATGTCTAAGGTGATTAGCTTGTGGTCAGATCTGACCAATGGGGAATTGACCTTTGGTGTGGAACACCAGTCTCCCATGTTAGGATTGAACAGGTATAGGATATTGCTGCCCCTGGTGGGGGTGTGGATAAGTTGCTCCAAGGCGTTGGAATTTATGAATTCCAGAAAACGTTGAGCAAAAGAGTTGGTACATGAGTAGTTTTCCCAGTTAATGGTTGGGTACTTGAAATCGCCCATTATTAAGGTGTTGGGTTGTACCCTAATATTTTCCAGTGTATCCAGAAATGAAGAGTGGGAATTCTGGGGCATGGTGGGGGATCTGTAGCAAGCTACAATTTGGATTGTGGTCTTGCCCAGAGTTAGTTGCACTTGGATAATCTCAGATGTATTATGCTCAGTAAACTAGTTTGGAGGTGTGGGTATCCTTAGTAAATATGGACACACCTCCTCCTTTAGTGTTTCGGTCCGGGTTAGGTGGCCAAAAGGTGTGGTATGAATTATAGCCTGGTAATGCAGGGGTGCTCTCTGCAGCCTTGAACCAGGTCTCTGACACTGCACAGATGTCGATGTTCTCCATTTTAAGGAGTGCCTCGAGTGAGTGCATTTTGAGGTTTAGACTTCTAGCATTAAGTAGCATTGCCCTCAGATTTTGCTTGCTTGTTCCTGTTACGGTGGTGAATTTGTCATTTGAACAAGGCACTATAGGAGTGGCAAGAGCCTTAGCCAGTATCCGGAATCCCAAGGGCAACAGGTGCAGGCCATCTCTGGCAAAGCATCGTGGTCTGTTGATCATGTCATCCCAGGCAGACAGATATTGGATCCCCTTAGAATGACACCAGAAGCTTAGCCAATTGTTGAAGTCAATCATTTTGTCCTTGTACTGTAATATTGTTCTGGATGATGGCAGGATGCTACTCAGGGCTAGGGTCATACCTGCCTGGGCTACAAGATCAGAGAACTCCTCTATGTCTCTTTTCATGTAGTCCAGGGAGGTACATATCAGGTCATTCACACCAACATAGACAATGACAGAGTCATATTTATACTTGTTGTGGAGTGACCTGAGTGGGTACACTATGTGGTGGACCCTGGCAACTGACAGGCAGCTGACAGTAACTTTCTCCTTGTTTAGCCTGGTGAGTGGAACATCAGTGTGCCTGACTATAGAGTCACCTATGACTAGAGTGTTGGGTACGTTGTTATGCCTTATGGGCTGTGGTTGAGTAGCACACTGAGTTTGTGGGCTATGTGTCATTTGGGTTGTGTTGGGGGATGGAGGTTGTGTACGTTTCTGCTTTGGAGGGCTCTGTTGCTTGGGCAGATTTTTATTGAGAGCCTCCGTGAATGTAGGTGTGTGTTTTGTGTTTCTATGTGTGTGGTTTGGTGGTGTAGGTTTTGAGGGACTATGTGATGACTGTGGTGTGGTGCAAGTATCTACCTTCTCCTCTTGACTGTCTAGTCTAGTCTTGGGTGAAGAGAGCTTTGCTTCCAGTTTGGCTATATAAGTTAATCTTTCACAGGTTGTAGTGTTGGGTGGTAGGAGTAGAGGGTTGTCTGTGTACATGAGGCAATTGCTGCATTGCCCCAAGATGCCCAGATTCATCAGGTAGACTGGAGCTGACCCTTAGACATGCCTGGTAGTGCTTACGAGTTCTGAACAAGTGCTGAGTTCAAAGAAACAGATTTTACTGCTAAAACTAAAAAACTGACTAGTTCTAAGGGAAAATTTGAAGAGCAGATTTTATGGCTTCGGGAATAGTTTAACCCTAACTAAGCGGCAATGCATAAAATGTATTTTTTTTAATAACAGTAGCAAATGAGCAAACTGATTTAAACAAATTAACCAATAAAAGCTAAAAACTGAACCCCGTTCCAGCAGTCTTTGATCAGACAAGGTCTAACTGCACACTCCTGCCTCTAGGGTGCAGGGGAACCTTCTCCAAAAAAAGATGGCCTGGATTAGTGCTCAAGTTATACAAACAAAGCTAGATTCAGCAGGTCTGAACCTAGTCTATACTACAGCAAACAAGGCGTACCAATTTCAGAAAGAAACAGTTCAAATAAGCAGGCACAATAAGCCACTAACCAGAAACTCCCAGCTCAGAAGGGCAGAATCTACCCTCTCCTCCCACAAGAGTGCAGACCACATCTTCTTAATGTACAATAACTGGCCCAAAGCCGAAGTGCTTAAACCAGAACTAATAAACTTTTAGAATAACAGACACTAAGCCTTCAATCAGCAACTCCCAACTTAGAAGGATGTAAGCTACCTGTCCTGCCACAACAGTGCAAACCACAACCTTCTTAATGTAAAACAACTAGTCTGAGGCCCAAGTGCATAAACCAAAAGCTTAGAATAACCGTTACAATTTAATCAGGCTACTAACAAGCAGTAATAAATGCAGCAGAATAAAAGTACGTTTAAGAACAGGCAGCAAAAGCAAAATAAAGTAATAAAAGTAGGAAGAAACACAAATACAGTAAACACAAATGAATAAAGTGCAATTGTTTTTCTATATAACAATAGAAAACGAGCAAACCGATTTAAAAAAATTACCCAATTAACCAGTAAAGAGCTCAAAACTGAGTCCTGTTCCAGTAATCTTTAATCAGACAAGTTCTAACTGCACAATCCTGCCACTAGGGTGCAGTGGAACCTTCTCCAAAAAAGATGACCCGGATCAGTGCTCAAGTTATACAAATAAAGCTAGATTCAGCAGGCCTGCATCTAGTCTATGCTACAGCAAATAAGGCGCACCAATTTCAGAAGAAACAGTTCAAATAAGTAGGCACAATAAACCTTTAACCAGAAATTCCCAGCTCAGAAGGGCAGAATCTAGCCTCTCCTCCCACAAGAGTGCTGACCACAAACCTTCTTAATGTAAAATAACTGGCCTGAAGCCCAAGTGCTTAAACCAGAACTAATACACTTTTAAAATAACAGACACTGAGCCTTCAGTCAGCAATTCCCAACTTAGAAGGATGTAAGCTACCTGTCCTGCCACAACAGTGGAGACCACAAAGCTTCTTAATGTAAAACAACTGGTCTGAAGCCCAAGTGCTTAAACCAAAAGGCTTAGAATAACAGTTACAGTTTAATCTGGCTACTACCAAGCAGTAATAAATTCAGAAGAATAAGTACAATTGAGTACTTTCAAGAAGAGGCAAAAGCAAAATAATATAATAAAGTAGGAAGAAACACAAATACAGTAAGAGCAGATGAATAAAGTGCATTTTTTTCTGTATTAGGCAGAGTGAGCTAATGACACTAGGCTGGGAGGAGTGTTACAGATCAAATATACAGCAGGGGCGGGTAATTGCAAAGCCACCAAGTATAATTAGAAGATACCAATAGGGAGGGAAGGTGGGAAACACACAAAAGACCACTATTTAACACAGCAGGAATAAGGGTGGGAGAAAAATCAGCAATTTCAGCATAGATCAGAAGCCTGCAAATATATATATCTAAATCAATCAAGCAAAAAAAAATATTAGGATAATGCAGAACTTTGAAGTAACAAAAAAAAATACTTATTACTTTATATTTCGAATTGTTTCAGTAGCACTTTCAGTCAGAACACAATGAGTTTCAAGCAATGAATGCAGAGGATAACAACAGGGGATATTAATTATACTAGCAAGCCTTGAGGCAATCAGATAAAACACAAAAGTTGTTAGACCACTATTTAACACAGCAGGAATAAGGGTGGGAGAAAAATCAGCAATTTCAGCATAGATCAGAAGCCAGCATATATATATATATATATATATATATATATATATATATATATATATATATATATATATATGTATAAATCAATCAAGCAAAAAATATTAGGATAATGCAGAACTTTGAAGAGCCAAAAAAAATACTTATCACTTTATATTTCAAATTGTTTCAGTAGCACCTTAAGTCAGAACACAATGAGTTTCAAGCAATGAATACTGAGGTTAACAACAGGGAATATTAATTATACTAGCAAGCCTTGAGGCAATCATATAAAACACAAAAGTTGTTAGACCACTATTTAACACAGCAGGAATAAGGGTGGGAGAAAAACCAGCAATTTCAGCATAGATCAGAAGCCAGCAAATATATATATCTAAATCAATCAAGCTAAAAAAATATTAGGATAATGCAGAACTTTGAAGTGCCAAAAAAATACTTATCACTTTATATTTCAAATTGTTTCAGTAGCACTTTCAGTCAAAACGCAATAATTTATTTCATAGAATACGTTCTGCTACTTTATAAATATAACACTGTGTGTGGATGTTATTATTCCCCTTTAAGGATCAGCATCCAAAATTCCACTCTTGGTTTATTTGTTGAACTTTACCCCTGCTACATCATCCCTTTCCACTTTGAATCATAACCTTCTGCTTGTGTTAGGTACATGAGCCTTAACTGCATAGATCTAAAATTTCCCTTAAAATCAGGTAATCCTAAGTTATATTGTTCTATTCGAAGGATCAACTTACTGCACTTAACTCTTGCACTCTTCTCCTCCCCGATAAATTCCTTGAACTTTTTATTAATTATTGTGCATAACTTCTCCTCTGGTTGATAAAAATATGCCTGACCGGTATGTAAAACAAAAGGGATTAAAAAGTTTCAGTGTGTGTATCTTACTATCAATACCGACAAACAAGAGCTTCCAGTTTCTCATTTTTGTACTGTATTTTGTGCAGTCTCTTCCTTCATAAAATTCATCATAAAATTCCTGAAATATCTCTAATAACCATTCAGGATCTCTGGGTATTTTTTCTTGCTACAAGCTCCCCAGGTGTGGGGACAACTGTTTCTAATTTCTACTGCCTAAATCATTGTCCTAAAAGTTTTGCGCTCTGAAGTTATTAACAAAGTAAACTCTGAAACAAATGTGGGCTTTCAATTAAATGCACATGTTCATGTGAAATATAGTTTCTATCTAGTCTGGCCCAGTTATTGTACCTTACATTCTATCTGAGTTTCTACTACTGAAGACACATTTTCCTTACCAAATATTTTAATAAAATGTTCAGAAGTCTACTCTCTTTTGTTATATTTTCCCTTCTAGGTCCCAATGATACATAATCATTATTGCAAATCAAGTTTCAGTTGCATCTATCAATAATATTTCCTGCTGAAAGCTTATTATTATTATTTCTTCCAAAATGTTCTTAACCTGTATAATAGAAGTATTAGGTGGAATATAAATACAAGGTAGCACAAACCTCCTCTCTTGCTAACAGCTCCTTACTTCCACAAATCTACCATTATTGTCTTTATCCTCTTCTTGACTATTGGAGCCCTTCTAGCAATTAGTATAATTACTCCCCTATTCCATTGTCACTGACATTCTGCTAAACATCCATCCTGAAATCCTTTCTTTATCAAATTCACATGCTCATTTCTTTCAAAGTGAGTCTCCTGTACCATTGCTATTTGCATTCAATACTCATTTCTTTCTGTCCCTGCATGTAAGACCATTTACATTTCAAGATAATATGGATAGCATAGGCATTGTTATAAAACATGTTGTTCTCATCTATTATACGTGTCAAATTTTTGAATGTGTATTTCCAACTTCCTTTTATATACATGTGCTAATGTTTGGCAGGCTGATCTTTTGCACCCCTTCTCATCTCAATTTGAACCTATGTCACATTTTTAAGACTTTTTCTTTTAATGAAACTCGTGAAAGAAAAAAATAAATACATTTTCAGAAAACTCCCAATCCCTATTAACTTAGTGCAAACGGGATCGGGCCGAAAATAGGAAAAAAATAAGCTTTTAAACCCAAATCAGCATTTTGCCATGATAGTCAATGGCATGCATAAGACAACAATACCAGGGAATAGTGGTTGCTAAGGAGGAAGGCTCAGTGTGAGGGTGGTAACTATGAATTGGCATTCTGGTTTATGCAAATGAGGGGACTAATAGTGAATGACAGATTTCCTCTCAGTGTTAGCTTGCACCCAACCGTGTAGGTGCAGCAACACCATGGTATAACTATAACAGGTAGATGACCTCATAAGGGGGAGTGTCATGCATGCTGTAAGCTAACTAGAGCTCTGTGGCTCGTGTTTGTCCTTAGTTAAGCACAGCTAAGGAAGTGGGGTGTGTCTGTGGCTACATAGCAGTGTTTACATTGCCTAAACTGGTGTGCGCGCTGCACACCGGGTTTTAAATAAACAAAAAAAAAAAAAACACAGGAAATAGCAGCTCTGTTCACATCTGAGCACTGGGTATGTGCAGTGCACCTCGGGGTTTAAACGGGAAGGGAAAACAGCAGTAGGAAGGAAATCCAGGAGAACTAGCATTGCTGGCTGGTGAAATGTATCACAATCAGCCAATTACACAGGCAACAGCCCAGCCCAGCACACTACTATAAACTATGCAAACACCTTTCATGGTTTTTTCCCACAAACTCTACACCACCAGTGTACACAGATGGGGAAATTTTACCTGACAAAACTAACAAAATGTTAGGGGCTGCTGTTGCTCTCATACATCAATATATGCAAGAGACTGAGGGTGGTGAGGATGTGAATGCTGACGACCAACCCACAGTGATGAGGAGGAGAAGAGAGTGAAGACCCAGAGTAACCTACCAGGGGCTACATGAGCTGGAGATTGCGGAGTGCTATAAGGTGGACAGGGACATTTTACAGCAAATTGTTGAGCTGTGCCGGCCATGCCTCACACACAGAATGAACAAAGGGTAACCCATCCCACTGGATACCAAGGTGTGTGTAGGGTTAAGAATACTAGCCACAGGTACCGTTCAAAGGCCAACTGGGGATATCATGGGGATCTCACAGGCATCAGCATCCAGGGTACTCCACCAGTTCCTGTATGCCATGTCAGCACATGCCGGTGAGCACACATATTTTCTCAACACCCATGAGGCAATGACCAGCAATATGCATCTCTTCCACCAAATAGCAGAATACCCTGAAGTAGTGAGTGCTATAGACTGCACGCACACACACATCAAAGCACCACCCAGCGAGTGGGGTAGGGTCTACATAAACCACAAGGGCTTCCTCTCCAACTGCCAGGTCATGTGCGATGCCCAGGGTATTATCTTGAATGTGCATGCTGGCAGCTCTGGAAGCTATAATGACTCCCACATGTGGCATATGACACAGCTGTACCAGAAATTTGCCAGTGGGCACATCCCATATGGCCACCTAGTGGGAGATGCTGGTTATGCACTGGAGCCGTGGCTAATGACACCCATCTGAAATGCACACACATCTAAACAAGAACTCCCTAATAAGGCACACGCACAAGCCAGAATCATAACAGAATTAGAAGTTATGTACACAACATAACGTTCCATCTGAGTAGGTGTATTCATTTGTCTGCAACCTGTGGGTTATGGATCCGACATCGGATCCGAACCGGCATGGTTTACCAGCTATGGATCCAAGCTCTCAGCTCATCCCCTCACCCATAATGCCCTGCTCTCCCTACATGACCTCAGATCGAGTTTGCCAACAGCATAAACACCCTGAAAAGGGTAACACAACATATGCAGGAAACTGAAAGGCCAGGGGGATAGGAGGGCAGGATGGTTGCAGACAAATGAATACACCTACTCAGATGGAACGTTATGGTGAGTACATAACTTCTAAATCTGAAGTAGGAGATTCATTTGTCTGCAACCTGTGGGACAGAGTCCCCAGCTACCTGAATCTTGGGCGGCCATCATGGAAGGATATTCCGGAGCACCGCGGAGCCAAAGGATGCTCTACCTCTAGATGCAAGATCCAACTTGTAGTGGGAAATAAAAGTATGAGATGAAGCCCACGTGGCTGCTGCACAAATATCATCTAGAGGAATCCTAGCCTTAAAGGCGGCCGAGGTAGAGACTGACCAGGTTGAATGGGCATGTACACCCTCCGATGCGGGCCTTCCAAGCTTGATAAGCTAGTAAGATACATTGTGAAATCCAGCGAGATAATGAGACTTTGGAAATTGGCTTGCCCAAATTAAATTTAGCAAAGGAAATGAACAACTGGTCTGATTGCCTATGACCAGCAGTCCTGTTTAGATAAAATCTAAGTTGCCTGTGAACGTCTAAGGAGTGAAGCTTGTACTCACCCTTGTTTTGATATTTGGGGAAGAAAACAGGGAGGTTAATGGATTGATTAATGTTTGCTTCAGAAGCTACCTTAGGAAGAAAGGACGGGTTGGTCCTGAGGAAAACACGGTCCGGATGAAAGACCAAATACGGAGGTTTAGCTGATAATGCTTGAAGCTCTGAGACTCTCTTGGCCGAAGTAATGGCTACTAAGAAGGCAGTCTTGAAAGATAAGAATTTCAGATCTACAGTAGCCGCAGGTTCGAAGGGGGGAGCGGTCAAGGCCTGAAGAACTAAGGAAAGGTCCCAAGGAGGAACCGCTTGCTTTATAGGGGGCCTGAGAAGAAAGGTACCTTTAAGGAAAATCTTACACAATTTGGCAGACATCAGTGGACTGGAGTCATGACCAATGTGATAATGAGAAATTGCTGCAAGCTGTACTTTGACCGTGGAACTGCTGGCACCATCATTAAAAAGAGTGGTTAAGAAGTCAAGCACCAAAGGGAGAGGAACTGTGAAGGGGTTTAGGCCTTGCCGTTCCCACAAAGAGAACCGCTTCCACTTGCTACGGTAGACTTTCCTAGTGGATGGCTTGTGAGCTGCCACCAGGATGGCCTTAACAGGGGACGAAATACCGGGAGTCCTGATCAGGAGTGGAACTGGAGCAGCCAAGCGGTCAGCTTGAGGTTGTCCAGGTTCGGAGGAGATAGATGGGATGCATGAGAAATCAGATCCGGAATGGGATCTAGAATCCAAGGAGGATTCACTGAGTGAGACCTTAGGAAGGGGAACCAGATCTGTCGAGGCCAAAAGGGAGCAATGAGGATCATTCTGCACCCCCAACCGAGAGGCTTTCTGAAGAACTTGGAGCATCAGAGGCAAAGGGGGATAAGCATAAAGAAGACCGGGTGGCCAAGCATGCACCAGAGCATCTCTTGGAGAACCTCCGGGAGGAGGTATCAGGGCAAAAAAACTGTCGCATTTGGTGTTTGAGGGAGATGCAAAAAGATCGCAACAAGGAGTTCCCCACTGTGCGAAGATGCGTTCCGCTACCTGAGTATTGAGAGACCACTCGTAGAGGGTGAGAATGGTGCGACTGAGTTTGTCCGCCAGGATGCTGGACCGACCCGGAATATGCGTTGCTATGAGAAAGCGGTTGGTGGAGATAGCCCATTCCCACACTCTCATGGCTTCTCGACAAAGGGGGTAAGACCTGGTTCCTCCCTGTTTGTTGATATACCAGACAACAGACATGTTGTCCGATTGAATCGCAATTGTTCCCAAGGGAAGAAAGGCCTGAAGTGCTAGCAACGCTAACTGCACTGCTCTCATCTCTAGGACATTGATATGCAGCAAGGTCTCTGAATCGTCCCACGTGCCTTGGACCGTCCGGCCTGCAAAATGCCCCCCCACCCGAGGCGGGAGGTGTCCGTGGTCACCATGGCGAGAGGGGGAGAGGCACAAAAGGGGCGGCCTCCGTGGAGATCTGGAGAGTGTAGCCACCACAGGAGGGACCGCCTGCACGCTTTGCTAATCGCAATGGGATGATGCATAGGAAGAGCAAGATACGACCACTGAACCATGAGAGTCCATTGAAGGATACGCATATTGAATCTGGCGAGAGGAAGAAGCGCAATCGCTGCCACCATGGACCCTAGAGCCCTCAGGACCAACTCCGCTGGAACTGAATTTGAGTGGAGAATGGCCCGCACCTGGAGCTGTAGGCTTTGCACTCTGTCCACTGTGAGGAAGGCTCTCAGTCTCCTCGTGTCTAACCTGGCACCTATAAAATCTATGAGCTGAGTGGGTGCTAGGTTGGATTTTTTTGTGTTTATCGTGATGCCCAGGCGTGGAGCAAGATGGAGAAAGGAGTCTCGCGCCAAGAGAAGTAGATGCCTTGTTGGGGCGGTGAGAAGCCAGTTGTCCAGGTAAGGAAAGACCTGCACCCCCTGAAGCCTCAGGTGGGCCGCTACCACTGCTAATACTTTGGTGAACACCCTGGGGGCTGTGGTGAGACCAAAGGGAAGGACCCGGAATTGGTAGTGACTGGCTCCCAGCCGGAAGCGGAGAAACCTCCTGGGACGCCTGTCTATTAGTATGTGGTAGTACGCATCCTTGAGGTCTATGGAGCACATCCAGTGATTTTCTCCCAGAAGGGGGAGAATAGACTGCAACGTGACCATTCGGAACTTCTCCTTGGGAACTGCCAGGTTCAAGAGTGAAAGGTCTAAAATTGGTCTTAGATCCCCCGTCTTTTTTGGCACTAAAAAGAACCTGGAGTAGAACCCTGATCCGATCTGGTCTGGGGGGATGGGCTGGATGGCTCTTTTCTTTAGCAGATGGCCAATTTTTGCCAAAGCGGCCTCCCACTGACCGGGTGGAACGTCGGGGAGGGACTTCAATTTTGGCAAGTGAAGAAAGGGGATACGGTATCCTCTGGATATAATCTGGAAAACCCAGCGGTCTGATGTTATGGACTCCCATGCCGCTAGGTGCTCCGAAAAACGTCCCCCGACTGCCTCCAGAGTGGAGCAGCCGGGCAACCCCTCAGGGCTGCTGCGCGGGCCATTCAGAGAAGGGTTCTCTGGACCCGAAGTTCCTAGGAGCCCCTCTGCCCCTAGGGCGGCGTCCTCCCTGTCCTCCTCTGCCACAGAAGGACTGGCTGTCCGGAGCAGGCTGGGATTGCTGCGACTTCTGGAACCACATCTTCTTCTGACCCTTTTGGTTCCTAGAATAGGGCCTCTGGGGTGCAGAGAAGCGGATTCCGACGGCAGACAGCGTCTTCCCGTCCTTCTCGCTCTGGGTCAAAGTGTCACGAACAGTTTTGCCAAAAAAGGGCAGAACCATCGAAGGGGGCGTCAGCAAATGACGCCTTGAAGGGCTCTGAGAAATCGCAATGACGGAGCCAGGCCTGACGTCGGACCTGAGAGTGGCCATGCAGGTGGAGTGCAGCACTTTGTCCTCCTCCGACATGGACTCTGGGGGGGATGCAGCGTATTCTTTTATAAGATCGCGCTGCATCCTAATCACGTGTGCCAGATAGTTCAGCGCCCTCACAGAGAAGGTCGCTGAACTAAACATCCGCTTCCCCAAGCGGTCCATCATCCGAGACTCCTTGCTCGGGGGATGGACTGAGGGACTCTCCTGAGCAAGTTCCCTCTTGGTGGCCGCCACCGTCAACATGGCATCTACCGGAGGCCCCTTACTCCAATGGGCACGGTCAGCCGGGGGACTGAGAATACGGTCGGGCCTTTTTGGGATTGGCTCCACGGTGTCCGGTTCCTTCCACGCCCTGGTGGTAATGAGGTCCACCAGGGGGTCGGCAGGAGGGGACACCCAAGAGGTGGACAGGCCCGCTTCAAATGCCTCCAAGAACACGGACTCGTCCGAGGAAGACTTGGGGGCAGACCACCCCCCCTTATGCGGAGCATTTCCATGATGTCTCCAAATGAGACATCCTCGGGGGGTGACCTTGGGGAGTCTTCCCCTTCCTCCAAATCCGTGTCTTCTGTGAGAGACTCGGGGGAGTCAATGTGCCTCCTTTTGCACTTGTGTTTGCGGGGAACATCCTCCGGGGGGCTGTCAGAGGACTCCTCGCAAACAGTGACCTGTTCCAGGGGAACAGCTTGGGGCAAAGGAGCGGGCTGTCCCAAGGGCCGGATGGTGGAAGCCTGACCCAGTGCAGATGGAGCGCGGGACGGAGCCGAAGCAAGTGCCGGGGGTCCGGAGACCCTCAACAGGGCCCTCTCCACTACATCAAAAGCTGAAGGGGAGCCGACCTCAACCAAAGGATCTGACAATCGGCTCCCCCTCGGATCCGAGGAGTGGATCGGAGCCGGCGCCGAAGCATTCGGATCCGGCGACAGTGCGCCCGACACAGACGGCACTGAAGGAGCACTGATCCCCGGATCCGGCTCGGATCCAGGCTCGGGAAGTCGGATCCGGCACTCGAGGGCAGGGTCGGATCCGGCACCAAGTACTATCGGCGCCGACCCACCCCGCCCGGCTGCTCGGCTCCAACTGCTCCGAACCCGGGTAGCGGGTCAGAGAAGGAGCAATTGGCTTGAAAAAAGGGGTTGAGCTCCCCCCCAGAGGGGGGGGGGGGGAGGCAAGAGCACTCTCATCTGCATCTGGGCCTGGATGAACCTTCTCATCATCCGGTCCAGATCAGCGTCTGACAGGCTATATGTTGATCTCGACGAGGCTACCGAGGTAGGCCTAGAGTGCCTCCTGGATAGCCTCGACGGAGATCGGGTCTCCTCCTCCTCAGGTCCCGGTGAAAAACACACAGGAGACCGGAGCCGAGGAGGGGGAGAGCCAGCAGACAAGGAGGCCGGAGGAGAAGCCCGCTTGGCTGGCGGGGCCGAAACAGAGGTCTCGGCCCGCCGCTTATGGTGCTTCTCCCTCCGGTCCTTCTTTCTAGCTTCCCTCTCCTCCGAACCACTACAGGGAGGTTGAGTCCCAGGAGGAGGAGGGGGAGCTGGAGAGGAGACAACCGTAGGAACGGTTACCCCCGAAGGAGCGGAGGCCGGAGCCGAGTCCGGTGGCAAAAGACCCGCCAAGACAAGCTTGGACCTCCGCTCCTTCAATGCCCTGGGGTTGAACCCTGCACAAATGGAACATCCAGAAGTGAGGTGTTCAACCCCAAGGCATCTAACGCACCTAGTGTGGCCATCAGCCGGGGAAAGCTTATGGTCACACTCGGAGCACTTAGAAAACACTGCTTTGGGTTGTTCAGACATCCCAAAGTACACAAAAAAGTTACTTAAACTAGGGAAAAGCAAAAGTAACTAAAGCACACACAGGCCCAAACACACACTACGCTACCAGCGAGGGGAGGGAAAGTAAAAATAAATTAAAAACACTAAAAAGTATAATCAAGTAATAGGGAAACCTAAACTTTCTCACAACTTTCACACAAAATTACAAATTTAAACACTGTAAACACTAGAAAACTGCACTTAGCTGAAGAGCTTAGGAACACAAATCTGGTCACCAGCGCGGCAAACAAGATCTGAGGTCATGTAGGGAGAGCAGGGCATTATGGGTGAGGGGAGGAGCTGAGAGCTTGGATCCATAGCTGGTAAACCATGCCGGTTCGGATCCGATGTCGGATCCATAACCCACAGGTTGCAGACAAATGAATCTCCTACTTCAGATCATGTGTTTGGGATGCTCAAGTCACGGTTCCAGTGCCTGGACATATCTGGTGGAGCCTTGCAGTACTCTCCAGCTACGTGTACACAAATGTTCATTGTATGTGCCATGCTACACAAAATGATCCTGCGAAAACAGTTGCAGCAGGAACAGCACAGGACATGGCTACACAGCCCCCCACCATTGCCAAGGCCATCACAGGCACAGAGGGACTCTGAAGAGGAACAACATGAGCCTGCCCATGTAGGCAGAAGGAGGTATGCCCAGTAAGCCCAGGCTTTGGCAAAGAGGCAACACAAAGCACATACACTGACACGGTAGAGACCCAGGGAATGACACCTCTCTCTGAATCACACATACAGTAAAAGGGATGCAAAACATGACACTACCTGTGCTTTTCCATGTATAGGGAGTGTGCTATGTGCATCCAACATAGTCAGCCCTTCAGCACCATCCTCAATACTGGCACAGCCACAAGGTAAGTCACTCTTCCTATCAATTGCTGAATGGGGATGTTCTGCTAGTTGTATCTATGGTATGGATATGAGCATGCAAGGGAATTGGGTGGATGAATGGGACGGCAGCAGATAGTGGACACCTATATGGGCAGCATGAAATTCATAACAAATACTGGTGTCAGCAAAGTAGGTAGTACTAGACAAGGAGACAAATCCCACTGCAGTACATGTGGTGGCCCAAATGTGTGTCCATAGGATGCATGTCAGTGATTCTCACATACCCAACACAAGCCTCAGCCAGCAGGACAGGTGTAGATGACCATTAAGAAAGGCTGTGCTAAGGCCTCCAACTGATGGTGAACACCCCCCCCTCCAGACCTACACAGACTACAACAGGTGCAGTTGTATGTTAGTTATGAAAGGTAAGACGTCAGAAATTGAAATGTAGGTCAATAAAACCTAAGATCTGTACTCTGCTGATATGCCTTTAGTCTGCATGATAGGCCAGAATACAAAATGAAATGGAAGCCAACAGATTACCTGAAATACCAGTACAGTCATATCAAATGTTTACAATTTTCAAGTGTGCCCCCCCCACACCCAATCCTATGTGGAAATGCAGTAACATGTATGTGTGGGTTTAATAACAGTGGACCACAGATTACTTGACCCGGCCCAATTTACAGGATAGATTGTTGCATGTGTACAATATGCAGGGGTCAGTGTGTTAGGTTGTTGCATGTTCTATATTGTGTGGAAGTGGTCAGTATGTAGGCAGAGGGTTGTGTCTCGGTGGCCTATGGCCAGTACTGTTGATGATAGGGCCATGTTCCGACAACTACAGTGCCAACCACAATGCATCTCAGCAATACCCAATGCAGCAGTCATCCATACTCAATGTCCAGATGTCAATATCTGTCATCATCTGAAAGATGGACATGCCATGAATGTGGGCTTAGACATACACACAGTACACAGGGGAAAGTACCCTAGACAGAGTACATAAAATGTAACTGTCAACTGCACACACCTTTGGAATTGTACATACAGGTTAGCAGCACATTAGTTGTCTGTGTAGTATAGAATACTGATGTAGTCTGGCCAATCACTGTCAGACGACAAAAGGCACAGTTATGAAGTAATTAGAGACTGCCTATGTCCCCACACAAGCCTGCATAAGGGGAATGTCCTAGGTATATCTGTGAGTCAGCTGCAAGAAGCTTCCATATCACACATGCACTCAGCTCACCCCACCATCAGCCACAGGTTTACTACAGGTCATATCCCTGCTGTTGGGAATAAGTACAGTATGACCCCCACTTCTGCATGGGAATACCCACAGAATGCAGCATGCTGAAGAAGTGTCCCATGCAGGTGTGTCCATAGCTGTAAGCAGCACCCTGCCAGCATCCAGGCCAATGGATTAATATGGACAAGAACTATTGCCATTAACACCTTGCACACTTACCCTGTCGCCCCAGGGGAATCCAGTGGCTTGCAGCCTGGGAATGTAGGACTGACAGAATTTACTGGCCTGCTACAGATGGCCTGCATCACTACCAATTGCCTACAGTCCTCTGTCAAAGGCCTGTGCCTCACCTGTACTGCCAATGTATGTTATCTCATGGGGTCCCAACTAACATAACACAGTCCACAGAACACAAATGCAAGGCCATGTTGACAAATCCCAGTAGCATGCACATGTCTTACTGCTCGAACTGTGGACCAACCCCTAAATACGACTAGGATGAAGGGACAACTATAGGGATACTTCTCTCATATCGCTTGCATCATGTTAGGAATAGGATAGAATAATAGAGTGGGGGTGTAGAAGCATGGACGTCATGGAGTGTGTGAAGTCTGAAACTCTGATGTGTGCCCATACTACTCCTGCCTGCAAACTCAATAATGGGTGGCTACAAATCTGCTCTTAAACCACAATGTGAAGGGGAACTAACCAGATATATGACCCCTGTCTCTGGGTAACCTGGGTGAATCTGTACAGCTGGGAGGTATGCCCACAGCAGGATATGGCCATTCTGTTATGTTGATATATGTACAAGCAGGGGATCCTCAGCCACCATAGTACCAAGGTGCTGGAACATTTACACAGACCCATCAGCAAGTGCCTGCAGCTACCCCTCGAGAATGGCATGAGTGTGCAAGAATATGTAGGCTGCAGACCACAATACTGGACCCAGCTTCATTCATCTTGTATTTCCCAGGAAATAACTGTAAGCAAATAAGTATATCTGTCAGTAGTTGATGACATAATACATCACAGTATAAAACAGTACATATGTCTGAATATCTCTGCTAACACCAACCATGTAACACAAGCAGCACAGACACAATAGTTACAGTATCCCACTATCTTTTGCCCATTCTGACTCCATATTGTCAACCTATCTACCGATATCCTGAAGAAACAGGTTGCTAGCTGTGGGTGTAGAACACAAAATCCTGGACTGGAGTACAACCTACCTGGAAAGGATTTGTATACTCAATACCGAAGGTCATACTGGGCATGCTACTACACTTAGAGAAATGAAGGCCATGTCTGACAATAACAGTGGACTATACATATCTGTCAGTTGCAGATGTCTGTGCACACACACCACATTGTACACCATTCATGCTTTGCGCACACACTGGATAGGAATACTCACACATATCCAAGGCCAACACACTATAATGTGTCAAACATACACACACAGAGATGTGGGGAAGAGAGAGACAGACAGATTTCCTTCATGAGACCTGTCCCACCAACCACACATCCAATGGCCAATATCACATGATGTGCTGATGTCAATCACTGTAGACATTGCTTTTGGGAGACCTCAGCCCTATAGTGTCTGTGGTGCTTGAGATAAATGTGTAGCATGACAGTACAAATCGGTGTTCATCTAGCATTTGTATTCCCAGTCCTGTCAAATGTAAAGTTGTGTGTGACTGAATGTTGTGTGTGTGTTTCCATAGGAATGGTTTATGGCCCATTCACACACAATGCACTTTCCACTGCTCATTTTAGCACTCCTGCTGTTAGTTATCTTGAAATAACCCTCTGGCCAAGTATCAGCCCTATAAGCTGCATGTTGCTTCTGATACGTGTGTAATACTGTAGTGCAGAAAAAGATGTAGGAGTTCTAATCCCAAACATGGCAACTGTGAAAGTGTGTGTGTGTGTGTGTGTGTGTGTGTGTGTGTGTGTGTGTGTGTGTGTGTGTGTGTGTGTGTGTGTGGAGATGAATGATTTTGAGGCCATTCACAGTCACTACACCTCCCATTGCCCTACTTTAGTAAGCCTGCTGTCAGTCAGCTTGAAATAACCTTTTGGACAAAGGCCAGCCCCATAAGCTCCTTGGCGTTAGCGATAACTGCATAATGCTACAGTGTAACATACTAGTTAGTTAGGAGTTCTAATCCCAGACATGGCAACTGTGAAACTGTGTTTGTGTGTGTGTGTGTGTGTGTGTGTGTGTGTGTGTGTGTGTGTGTGTGTGTGGAGAGGAATGATTTTGAGGCCATTCACAGTCACTCCACCTCCCAATGCACTATTGCACTACTTTAGTAAGTCTGCTGATGTCAGTCACCTTGAAATAGCCCGTTGACAAGGACCAGTCCTATAAGTTCAGTGGCGCTTACGATAACTGCATAATGCTATAGTGTAACATACTAGTTAGGTAGGAGTTCTAATCCCAGACATGGCAACTGTGTGTGTGTGTGTGTGTGTGTGTGTGTGTGTGTGTGTGTGTGTGTGTGTGTGTGTGTGTGTGTGTGTGTGTGTGCATGCATGTGTGGAGATGGTCACTACACCTCCCATTGCCCTACTTTAGCAAGCCTGCTGATGTCAGTCACCTTGAAATAACCCTTTGGAGAAGGGCCAGCTCCATAAGCTCTGTGGTGCTTGTGATAAGTGCGTAATGCTACAGTGTAACATACTAATTAGGTAGGAGTTCTAATCCCAGGCATGGCAACTGTGAAACTCTCTGTGTGTGTGTGTGTGTGTGTGTGTGTGTGTGTGTGTGTGTGTGTGTGTGTGTGTGTGTGTGTATGTGTGTGTAGAGATGAATGATTTTGAGGACATTCACAGTCACTACACCTCCCATTGCCCTACTTTAGCAGGCCTAACGGTCACCATGAAATAACCCTTAGGTCAAGGACCAGCCTCATAAGCTCTGCGGTGCTTGCAATAACTGCGTAATTCTATATATAGATGGCAACTGTGAAACTGTGTGTGTTTGTGTGAGAGAGAGTGTGTGTGTCTTTGATAATACCTGATATTATGGACATTCACACTTACTACTCTCCCCTTACACCTACTTTAGCACTGCTGTTGATGTTAGTCACCTTCAAAGATACCTGTGGAGAGCTCTCCAAAATGTAAGCTCCATGGCATGTGCTATAAATGCGGAACACTGTAGTAGCAGTAACTACGCAGGTATGGGTTTGACTCTCATCTGTGGCAAGTGTTTGTGTGTGACATATGTGTGTGCACCTCAAAGATTTTGGCCCCATTTACACCCAGCACACATCTCAGAGCCTGACTTTAGCCATCCTGTAGAAATCATCTACCATAGATGTACCTGTTGCCAACCCTAAACCATGTCAGGTCAGTGGTGCATGTGTTAAATGCGTAACATAATGGTCCTTAAAGATTGTTAGATAGAGGTTTGAACTTCACCCCTGGAAAATGTAAATGTGTGTGTAGGGTAAAATTATTTTTGGGATCTCTCACCCACTACATCACCCAATGCCAGTATTCACAAGGGCTGGTAAAGTTCCTCACCTTAGAAGTACCTTGGGACAACATCCATCCTATAAGCTCCGTGGCGCATGTGATAAATGAGGTACACTTTTTTAGCAATACATAGCTTTGTAGGGGTTTGAATCTCAGTACTGGCAAGTGTGTGCATGTGTGTCATCAGTGTCCTGTGTGGAGGTTGATGTGATTGTGTAATAACAGGATCCATTGTGGGGTGGGTTTTGCTAAATTATTATGTTGAGGAACTAGTATATGTCACAATGTCAAACACCAGAGAGGCTGGTGTAGACAATCTATAGCCCTACATGTGACATTATGGATTGGTGAACAATATAGGCAACCCTTCTATTACTCCGAGAACACTCTCCACCCACGTCTCATAGACAAACACACTTGGCTAGGCAACAACCACTATATTTGTAGTCCCCTGCATATTGCCTCACAGATAGTAACCACTGTGTGATTACAGCAAACTACATGCCTGTTCACCCCAGCAGTGCCACGGACATCAGAAAGCACTTTGATGTGGTACAACTCCTGGCTGACTGTGTGTTATCCAGCAAGTAAAAGGACATGACACCCTGTTCCATCCCTGCAGTAGGCAAATACATGCTTACAGTGGCCCTTTTGTTATATTCCCCACTGGACACCTGCAACAACTGTAGAGTCTGCAAATGTAACCCACAAAGGGAATATCATGCCTTATACACATGCCCTGAATGGACAGGTGCCACTAACTCCACTGAATAACTGTATCATGCTGTCAATGTAGGTGCAAGCATGACCTCAGTTACATAGCCAGGTCTCACCAAATGAGGTCAGGAATTCTACATTAGAAGATAACAATCTGTCCACACAACATGCCCGAGAGATGTCAAGTACACTTCCACACATCAAAGAACATGAACACTGTCCATGTTATGGAATATAGATAACATACATGGGAAGCAGTCAAATAATTGGCCACCCACAATAGTAACCCAGATAAGTGGATGGTGAATACAATGCCCATACCTGGGGATCACTTCAGGGACTACACCCCTGAGCCACACTGGAGACTATTGTCATGTGGCCTGATGCTAAAGTATTCCCTTTGCCTAGCCTTGGACAGCCTTCAGGCTCATTCACCTACTTACACACCTGTGAAGCAATGAACCTATGCATCTCAGTACTGGCAAATGTGTGTGTGTGTGTGTGTGTGTGTGTGTGTGTGTGTGTGTGTGTGTGTGTGTGTGTGTATGTGGAGATGAATGTTTTGAAGCCATTCACACTCACTACACCTCCCATTGCCCTACTTTAGCATGCCTGTTGTCGTTCATCTTGAAATAACCCTTTGACCATGTTTCAGTCCTATAAGCTCTGTGGCGCTTGCGATAACTGTGTAATACAGCTGTGTAGCAAATGAGTTAGGTAGGAGTTCTAATCCTGATCCTGCCAACTGTGATAATGTGTATATTTCTCTGAGAGAGTTTGTGTGTCTTCATTGACACCTGATTTTGTGGACATTCACATTTACTACATTTTTCTTACCCCTCCTTTAGCACTGTTGCTGATGTTACTCACCTTCGAAGATAACTTTGGATAGCTCTCCAACATGCAACATGCAGGCAGCACAGTGGTGCAGCGGTTAACATTGTCGCCTCACAGCAAGAGGTTCTCCAGTTTGATTCTCAGCTGGGGTGCCTTCTGTGTGGAGTTTGCATGTTCTTCCTGTGTTCACATGGGTTTCCTCCGGGTACACCGGTTTCCTCTCACATTCTAAAGACATGCATCTGGAGCATTTCTCCCCGGGCCTCCGCTGAAAACAGGCTTTGTGGAACCTAGTCGGACTTTTCCGGTCAACAAATGTTAAATAAAATAAAAAATATAAGCTCTGTGGCGTGTGCGATAACTGCGTAACACTGTAATAGCAATACATAGCTGGGTAGAGGTTTGAACCTCAGTGCTGGTAAGTGTGTGTGTGGGGTGTGTGTGTGTGTGTGTGTGTGTGTGTCATCAGTATCTTGTGTGGGTGTTGGGGTGATGGTGTAATGACAGGATCCACTGCAGTGTGGGTTTTGCTAAATCATTATACTGAGGACCTATATGTCCCAATGTCCACATTACAAGGCCAACAGTTTTCAAACACGTAGAGGTTGTTGTAGACAATCCTCAGCCATAAATGTGTACAGCCATGTGCAATTACTATGTGACAGCATGGATTAGTAAACAATATAGGCAACCATTATAATACCCATATACCACTCTCCACCCATGGATCATACATAAACATGCTTGGCTCTGACTCTCTTACTCCCTTCCTTTCTTACTTTGTCTCTGTCTCTCTCTCTCTCTCCCTCTCTGGTGGATGTGGAAAAGTACAGCTGTTTTGCATAGGCAGCATCTTGAGTTTTGTAAGTAATGCTCATGATCAGCTGATGGCCTGTGCACGAACTGGAGTCCCCCACTTGCTAACTGCATGTGGAACAGCTGTGGTATCATTCCTATAGCCAACTGCATGGAAACACACTCCTATAACTAAGCACTTCATGGGGGTGTTGGCCCTTTTCCTTCACTGTGAGCAGGACTTCATATGGGTGTCTGATAAACAGCATCACAAAGGGTAGTTGGAAATACCTCTTACAACATACACTGTGGAGACAGGCCAACAAACAGGAGGGGGGATGTTCCAGACATGGGGAAATAATGTAAGTATTGCTGTTCTACATTTGAAGTGATGTTGGTTTAACAGGGTTTGTGTGGCTATGGCTGTTCTACATGATTTAAAGTCCGTCATGACAGTGTTATGTGGTTGAGGAAACTCTCACCTCTAGGGCTATCTGCAGACTGGCGAGAGTTTGGAGTCTTACATGTGGTGTATTACTCACACATTTCCTATCTTTAGAAATGCAGTAGCATACTCTGATGATTGCAGTCAGCACATGGTGACATCCATGTCAGTTACTGGCTTCATATCCCTCAGAAGAGATATGTCACAACAAACCATGTTACACCAGGAATTTTCTCAGTTTATCACAGCAATATGTCAATATTGGCCCTGTGTTTGTGCCTCTGTCCCCCAAGTCTGTCACCCTTTGTCCATATGTCATGCAGTAAGAGGTGCATATATACAGTATATCATTATTTACTGACATCATACCTGATAAGCCAGTGAGATATCAGACTACAAGACATGTTATGTATAGTAGGCCTTATATTTGAGGACAAAACCTGGACATTCTGCTGTAGTCTGTACAGCAGTGAGGTCTATGTACATATGGTGATTATTGACAGTGTGTATTGTGAATACGTTACTTGGCCTGTGTACAGACTGTGGTAGATGTCAGTGTTCTTGGTCCTGTTCTATCTGAAGTTGCATGCTGCTCCAGTTTGTGGTACCCTATCAGCGTATATGTTTGTAGGGCCAGACTGCGACAAGTCCCATACCACAGTCAGGCAGCAGACTACACTGTGTACTGGGCCAGTATATGTAGGGCTAGTGTGTAAGTGTCACATATGAGGATGGTTTTGTTCACACAGTCCATATACTGTACTATTAATTAGGCTTACCATAATGTGGCAATGACTGTTTTGAGATTGGCTATGGGTATGCACTTTCACACTGGTGTCTGTTACTCCATGCTGTTACATGCCTGTAGTGCCTGCTATATTTGCAAGTACATGTGTATTCCCCCATAGGAAATTTCAGTCAGTGGTGTGGCAGTCTGCCTGTAGTGTACACAGCGCTTTTTGACATGCCTAGCAGCTCAGTGTATTTACCTAGTAGGATGTTATGTCCAGATATTTGTCAGATGTCCTGTTGCCTGGCCACCATAAGCATTGTGTATTTCTG